>NW_027070563.1:6548-75703 GCF_002906115.3 Quercus suber | reverse complement strand
TTTTTTTTTTTTTTTTTTTTTTTTTTTTTTTTTTTTTTTTTTTTTTTTTTTTTTTTTTTTGTTACTGTCACATGATTATGAACATGAAGTCTGAGGATGTTTCATATTTTCCAATTCATTTTAGCGGACGTGTCAAGGGCGGGGCTTGTCTGGATTCGAATGTAGATAAAGGAACTCCATTTCGGTTCAAACTAGGCCAAAGTAAGTAGTGTGCAAATCAAATACTCATGGTAGAGGACTAAAATGCTTTAGCTAGCTTACGATGTTGTATGCATGCCTTTTCATTTAACTAATTTTACTTATGCTTATTTATTTAGTAAAGAAGTTTGAATAAATGGAGATTTTTTTTTTCACAGTAATAAACTTGAATTTTTTTATTTTATTTTATTTTATCCTCTCTCTGTACTTTGGTTTAGTGGTGATGTTTGGATTTAACTCTAGAGGGACTAAAGTCTATAATGCACATACATACATATAACATGTTAAGCAGCGAAATTATTTTATAAACAGATTTTCAAGGAAAGTTTTATTATTCTTTTATTTTGTATTTTTCTCTTCTTTCTTTTTCCTTTCTTTGTTCACAATGCCTGGTTCCCTCTTATATGTTTAAAAGACATTGATAAAAATAGGAAAGATTTCCTTTGCATTTCCAATAAAGTTTGGCACAGAAGAATAATAATTATTTAATTATGTAGTAAAATAGATTGGCAAGAACATATAAGGAAGCCACCAAAGAACATAGGGGGATAGCATTATGGCAGGTTCTCAACCAGAGAAAAATGTATCCACTCCATTATTTCAATGCTCTGTCATTTTTTTCTTAAGCCCACTACTCTATGATTTTTCATTACTAACTTAACCTTCAAAATGTCTCCAACCAATCTCACTGGTTGGTATATACCTTAGTTACTAGGACATTCTCATCTGTAAAATGAGAATGGCCTAGTAACTAAGGTATATACCAACCAGTGAGATTGGTTGGAGACATTTTGAAGGTTAAGCTTCTCAAATGTTTTACCATGAAGTGGACAAGGATGCATTTCCGTTCAACCCCTCTGGACATTCTAAGCATGTTGTATATATATATTTTTGTAAACACAAATGTTGCTGCCTTGGGATGTATAAGCTTCTTGCTGCCTTGGTATATTTTTTGTGATGTAAAACTATAAGCTTCTTGCTGCCTTGGTATATTTTTTGTGATGTATATAAACTTTCATATTATCTTTTGGCAAGTTTGTGTCCCATGGGAGTAGTTTATGGAACTTGTGATGTTGGGAACTTGTATGTGTATATATGGCAGGAAGTAGTGATGTTGCAGGGGAGGGGAAGGGGGGAAAAAAAAAATACCTATAGCCGCGTTTTCAAAAACGCGGCTACAGGTACGTAGCCATAGCCACGTTTCAAAACGCGGCTCAAGCTTGTCCTATGGCCGTGTTTTCTAAAACGCGGCTATATGTCAGCAGCCGTAGCCGCGTTTATAAACGCGGCTCAAGCATGACCTATAGCCGCGTTTTTTAAAAACGTGGCCATAGGACTAGCCCGGAATTAGATGTTTACAGGGGGGAAAACGCGGCTTCAAGTCTTACCTATGGCCGCGTTTTCGTGAAACGCGGCTATAGGACTAACCTATGGCCGCGTTTTTCATAAACGCGGCTACGGCTGCTGACATATAGCCGCGTTTTTTAAAAACGCGGCCATAGGACTAGCCCGGAATTAGATGTTTACAGGGGGGAAAACGCGGCTTCAGGTCTTACCTATGGCCGTGTTTTCATGAAACGCGGCTATAGGACTAACCTATGGCCGCGTTTTTGAAAAACGCGGCCATAGATCTGTTGCTGCGGTACTTAGGCCGCGTTTGAAAACGCGGCTATGAAAAACACGGCTATAGGTTATAGCCGCGTTTTTTTGGGCTATAGCCGCGTTTTTTAAACGCGGCTATAGAACCCGTTTTTTGTAGTGTATTCAAAAAAATAAAAAATAAAAATACACACACAAATAATGGAGCCATATTTCCTACAAATCTAGGAATGGCAATAGGGCGGGGCGGGGCGGAGCTGAAGGATGGGGTCTTCCTCATTGCCCCGCGTGGTTTTGTCTTGTTTCATCTCCGCCTCGCTCCGCATGATGGGAAATACTTTCTCACTCCATCCCCACCCCTTGGGGCCCCATGAAGCCCCGTCCCACCCCATAAAACTCTACTTTTTGTTAATTTGCCCTACAACTACTACAATTTTTTTAATGAAACTTATTTTATTAATAAAAATATATTTGAAATTACAACTAAATTTATCTCATCAAATCAAATCAATTTTTAGAAAAAATTGAATAATATATCAAAGTGTTTAATAAGACAATCATAAAAATAAAATAAAAATCTCATAGTATAACACATAACAAAATAAAGGCAGAGAATCACATTGGATAGAATAAAATATGCTAATATTAATATGTTTGTTTAAATATTATGGTTTTAGGGTATGAAAAATTTACAATTACAACTCTTTGTAACGCGGGGCGGGGCGGGGATGGGGAGGGGCGGGGAGGGGTAGGTCTAAAAAGTCTAAATCCATCCCCGCCCCGCCTCGTGGTGCGGGGCTAAAATCTTGCCCCATCCCCGCCCCACCACCTTTGCAGGGCGAGGTAAACCCGCGCGGGGCAAAGCGGAGAGGGGCGGATTAAGCGGGGCGGGGAAAAATTGCCATCCCTATACAAATCACAACGTGGATTTGAAAAGATATTAATTTACTTGTTATCAGAATATTCCAATAGAAAGATGCCACCATATAATTAGAAGAAAATTTTAAATTCATAAAGATTAAATTCTACAAAAATATTCGGTGTAAAATCCCTATTTGTATATTCCAGCAATAAATTATAGACATTTTTTTAGATAAGAAATGATATGTCTACAACAATTTTACAACAAATCCTAAGTAGCAGGTTGTTACTAGTTGTTATTGTTGGGGGAAAAAAAATTATCTTAGTATTAGTTTCAAATTTGAACTAATAATAACTAACCACATGTGATTTGTTGTAAAAATATTGTAAAATTGTTATAGACATAACATCTCTCTTTTTAGATAGAAGAATAGATCAGTATTACGGTACAAACATCAATTCTAATAGAACATTTTTTTTTTCTTTGGTGTTTTTCTTTTTCATAGATATTTTTCAAACTGATAATACCTTGAATAGTTCTTGTCGGCTGCTGCTCCCATAACAAGCTTCTTGATTCCATGCTGCGAGATCAGTTCCACAATTCCTTTTTGAATGCAATCCATTACAGTATGTACTTGCACCACTTGTACCTAAATTTAATGCCATCATCCCCAAAATTAAAAAAAAAAAAAAATTCAATCAGTCATTTTAAAAAGGAATTTTTTAGATTTTTAAATCATCAATCCCAAAAGTTGGAAGTAAACTAGAATAACCTATCAAGTACAATATATCACATGACTGGTCATAATAATACATGGCATCCTTTAGAAATGAAAAAAAAAAAAAAAAAAAAAAAATCATTTCATAAAAACCATTTAGCTTCATATATAATTCTCGATTCCAGAAATATTTTTTTTATTTAATAAAAAAAGGAAATGCAACAATAACAATTAGCTGCAGAAATATCGCAAAAAGGGACATAAGAAGAAGTCGTGCCCCTATTTGGCGGCAGATAAGAAGGTATCCATCCAGGATCTTTAGCATATTTTTCCTTTCAATTTTCCAGTAAGCCTCGACTTGATATTTGTCCAGTGAGCTTGCTGGAAATCTCATACCCACTGCAAACCAAGTTAAAACATTAATCTCAATGATTAGAAATCAAATACAAAACCATTTTACACATTCCCAATAAATCTCAAATTGTACACATATTCATGAAAATAGAAAATTTTATAGATGGGATTGTTTGTGCAAGAATATATGGCTAAATTTAGATGCGGCCTGACTTACTCATTGGGATTGTCTGTGCTGGCTGATGAACGTGAAGGAGGCAAATCTTCTTCCCTCTTGAGTTGCGAAATGCCCATGCTAGGGTCAATATGCTTTCCTTCATGGTATCTCCCACAGCAACATATATTATATCTTCGGTTATACGTGGCACCACCGGTTCCTCTATTATCTCTTGGCTATATGCCTCAACCATTGGAGCCCTGAAGTGATGAAACCCAATTTGGGTGCTTGCAGGGCATAGGACTCACCACAGGTCCACAGCCATGGCAAGAAATATTGCTGGAAAAGTCAATGATTATTGTACAGAAACTAACCTCGGCTTCTTCGCATAGACATATTACTATTATTCATTTTCTCTAAAACTCTCTATTTCCAATACCCAATCAACCTTCTTTCTCCTCTCTCTTCACCAAAATCACAAACAACTCAGTCCAACTTTCTATCCTTAGATTCAAAAATAAAAACTTTCTATCTTTACATTCAAAACTTTTCAAATAACTTGCATAGTTACAAACAATCTCAAAAAAAAGAAAAAAGAAAAAAAGAAAAACCCTTTATAGCTTCAAGAATTGAAAAACCTGACGGCTTTTAGGAACTTAAGAAATTTAAAGGATGCCCACAATTAAAATAAGGACTTTCAAAGGAATCACGAAATGGTGAGCTAGAAAAGCCTTTAGGCTACGAAATATCTGATTGACAATGCAAGGGAATGCTTGTCTTAATGCTAGAATGAGTTTACCATATATACACACACACACACACAAAGCGCTTCTTTCAGTAAGCCGATAATTTATTTATTTATTTATTTATTCTTAAAAAAAGAAAAGAAAGAAATAAGAAACTTCAACTTCTACCCTAAAGAAGAAAGAAAGTTTTCATTTGGAATTTGAAACTTGAAAGTGTATACATGAGATTAGAATTCGGTGCAATACTTAGGGTGCAATTCACCAACTTTGTCTCACAGTTTTTTTGCTTTTTACTTTTTCAATTTTTACCTTTTACTTCTCATAAATTTTTTCTTAACTTTTTTTAATTAGTAGTTAAGATTGAAAATTACTTTTTGCAACTATCAATTTTAACCATTCATAGTAATTGCATCAGGATTAAAAGTTGTTTTTTATAATTATCAGTTTCAACTATTTATAGTAATTGCATAAGGTGCAATACCTTATATTGTCAAATCTACCATGCTCTAAGAGATGACTACACGTGTCACTTTCTCTCTCTCTCTCTCTCTCAAATCAAATCAAATGTATAGAAATGATGGATCTTCGTGAAAGTTAAGACCGGCTCAGATTTGAGTGAAGGTATATCTCATTAATTGGATGACATATATATGGACGATCACTATTTTCAAACTCTCATAGAGCCCTATTATATTTATATATTCTGCATGTATCATTAAATAATTTGTTATTGCTATCATTACTCATATGCTTTTTTTTTAAGAAACAAACACACATATTCAAGGAGGAGGGAAGAAAGTTCTAACACAAAGGCACATCATAAACTCTACCAAAAAACCATGTTAACTTTTAAGGAAGGGTGAAACAAGTTATACTATACGCAACATACACCCTTAAGCAATGTTGGAGACACTGTTTGTCCTTAATTTCAAGTGTGGCATGCACTTTTCCTTTTTTTCGTTCTACAACTACCAACTTGTGTACTCCTAAGTGGTGATTGGTGAAATTGTGTTTCCTAATTGTCACTTTCTACTAGTTTGAAACTTTGTAGTCACTTAACCATAAGTTTTTCTTCTAGGTAGTGTTGCAAACATGTGTGTAATAACACTAAGAAATTTAAAAACATGAGTTAAAATTATTATTTTATTATTTTAGTATATATTTAATATTTGTGTGTACACACGCTAGTATGTAATAAGTTTTACCATTTCTTCTATAATGAAGGAACAATGCTAGAGATGCAAGAAAAAGAATGTTATATATATATACACACACACACACGTGTGTGTGCATGTTTTACAATCCATGGAGGTGATAAATTACAATTAGTAAAATATCACTTTTATATGTGTAAGGGGCAAAAACCAATAATCAAGCGCAATCAAATAGGGGATGGGCTGAAAAGCAAGCCCGATGCATTCGAGCCTTAATAGATGCACTTGGTGATTTAAAGAAAGGAAATTTATAGGACAACAGTTTAAGAAGAGAATGATAGAGAGAAAAGCAAGGATTCTTATTAAAGTTCTTCCTCAGGTTGGTCGAGGAGCAATGGTTCTTTGGATTATGCACGTCTTGATTATATAATTCTCTCTCTCTCTCTCTCTCTCTCATCCCCTTGTAGGAGGATCTTCCTTACTATAAGTAGTTACTGGGATTGCATCCTAACCTTTTACTTGGATGGTCGTTAATTCTTCTTTGGATACTTGTCCCATTGTTACTTTGCTGGTGATGGTAGAGTAGGATGCAGGCTATGAGGGGCACTATTCAGGGGTCATTCTGCCATTAATACTGCAGGCTAAGTTGGTACAATACATTAAATGTGAAGGTGATGGATACTTTATCTAGAAGCTTCCTTCTCTCATTTGCTTGCACGTCTCTACTTCCTTCCTTGTATTTTAGTCTTATGGCCTTGGTGGTTTGTCTAAAGTTTCCTGAGGAGTATGCTCCTTGGGCTCCTCGGGCAAGCCACCTTCCTTGGTTTCAATATCTAGATTATCTCGATTGCATTGGGCCTGAGCTAATGAATAATTGGGTCCAATTGCTCCTCGGGTTGTACCTATTTGATGATCTTCCTTCTTTGAGCTTCCCCCTTCCACAATATGATTATATAGCATTTTGTTGCATCATCTACATTTTTTTTTTTAGAAAAAGATTCCTATTACAATTTTGATGCCTATTAATTGAAGATGTGACAACTACGTCTAATCTACTTAAGCTTAATTGTCACTAGGTCCATTTATAGATAGAATATCATTAAAGTTTGAAGTTGAACATCAAACATGTAATTTTTTGCATCTCTTTATTCTCATTTATCTTATAATCTATTTTCATTTTTATCATATGATATACAAGTTATATTTAAGTTAATCTAGTGTGTGTTACTTCAGTTAAGAACTATTTATCAAATTATTATTTTTAAGACCATATCACAAGGTTTACATGTGTTAATGTATGTTCACTAAACTGTCTTAACTTGTTTTTGAAATATAAAATTGGTTAGATTTGTTTAGTGTGTGTGTGTGTGTTTTTGGGATCTATGTGCTTAACATTTTTTTTTGGTTGAGAGATGATTTTAAGAGTTCAAAATGTTGTTTGGATCCTTGGTTGAGTTGCATGTTTGATTGCATTTATATCTATGTTTTTTCTCTTCTTGAAAAACTGTTTTTAAGCAATCTTGACAGCTCCTCGACACCTCTCGACACTTGGCTTATCTATCAAGCTCTTTAGTTGCTTTTTATCGCAATCTCGACACCTCTCGATAGCTAGGTCGATCGATCGAGAAACTTTCTCTCCTCAATAGATGCTCGATAGTTTCTCAATCTATCGAGGTTGGCTTCTTCTCGATAGCTGCTCGACACCTTTTAATCTATCTAGATCCTCTTGCATGCATTGTTTTTCTTATGTTTTGCATCTTTTTAATTATCTTGTCATCCATAGCATCTTGTTTCATTACATTCATGCATTTATATGGATTTCTTGTGCTCCCTTAATCATCTTTGATAATCTTTATGTTTCTCGGGTGAAGTTTTTTAGTTTCTTGTACCCTTTGTCAATCATGACAAAAAAGGGGAGAAATTGTGGAGAATATGTAGTTTCTTTTTAAGATTCCACATGTTAAGGGGAGAAATACATGTCTTTGTAAGGGGGAGATGTGTTTTATTTTGTTAGGGGGGGTGCTTACTTCCTTCTTCTTGTACATCGGTCTTGTGACCATGTTTACATACATTGTGCTCATCTTTGATATATATATATATATATATATTGATGTTTGTTGTTTTTCATCTATCCTTGCATGTGTTGTTTCTTTTCTTTTTTTATACACATAGTTCTTATTACTTGTATGCAATCTATTATTTCTGTTTCACGCTAAGATGTCTTAATGAGTTTTTTTTTTTTTAAAAAGTGTTTTAGAAATACAGGTTGTCAAAGTCTACTTGCCATAAACTCTCTTCTTACAAAAGTTTTTCAAGAGTTTGTGTTAGAATAGATTTTATTGTATTCAACAAGTGAATATGAGTTCAGTGATTTATGACTTCTTTCATATATTCATTTGTTTGTTGTGGTTTTGTCATGGATTTCCAAAGGGGGAGATTGTTAAGGACATATTTTATGTAATTGGTTAATCCATTGACAAAACACACTTTACTTGTAATTGGGTAGATCTAAGATGTATTTAATACTTCAAAAAACATGTTATTCAAGTCTAGTATTAAAATCATGAAGATTGGACCAAGAAACAAGTGAAGAAAAGCTGTTCACTAAAGCTGGACAGATCGCTCGATAGTTGCGGACAAATAGCTCGATAGCTGCTCGATAAATAGCTATCTATCAAGATTTAATGAGGCTCGATAGATACTATCTATCGAGGTATCTAGGATGTGTTTGACAAAACGTCCTTTACTTGTAATTAGGTAGATTTAGGATGTGTTTAATACTTCAAGAAACATGTTGTTTAAGTTTAGTATTAAAGTCATGAAGAGAAACAAGTGAAGAAAAGTTGTTCACTAAAGCTGGACAAATAGCTCACAGTTACGGACAGATAGCTCGATAGCTGCTCGACAGATAGCTATCTATCAAGATTTAATGAGGCTCAACAGATACTATCTATCGAGGTATCTATCGAGAATTATAGAAATCAGTTTTTAAGATTTGATTTTTGGCCCATACTTATATATTTGTGTAGGGTTTCTTTTTTCACAACCCTAGACATATATAAAACTTATTTTAGAGGCCGTCACATAAGAGAATACAAGGAGAATACATGTAAAAGGTGACCGATGCGTTATTCTCTCTGAAGGAAGCTATTACGTCTTTGCGCCTTAGGATTTTGTAACCAAGTGTTTCTTGATCTTCGTTGTTGATGAAGTGAAGAACTTTGCAGCCAACAATCCTCTTCAAGTTGGTATGTTAGTCACATACTAGGAGTCGTGCATCATTGGTTAGTCATGTACTGGGATTCATGCAAAAAGGGTGGTGTTCATATATTGATGAGTTCAGAGGTTCTGAAGCGGTAGAAAGTTTCTGTTGTAAGTTCATCTACGGGGATTGTAAAGTCTTGGGACAAAAGTTTTATACTAGGTTTAAAAATTCTCTTTATTATAGTAGATTGCTTTTCGAGAAAGTTTCCCCCCAGGTTTTCTTACTGTGAAATTAGTTTGTTTCATTGGTTTTCCTGGGTCATCATATCTTGTCTTATTTATTTTTTCTGCTGCATAATTTTGACATGATATTGATGTTTATTTGTTTTAACAAGTTTTATTTATAATAAATCTAATTAACAACTTGGGTTTAAAACTTGTTAATTCTATCAACCGGGGTCTAAATTTCCCAATATGCTAAAATACTCTTGCAAAAAATTTTAAATTCTCTAAAATACTCCTATCTTTTATTTAAATAATTTTAAATTAAAAAATATAAACTGGTTAAAAGAATAATTTATTGTTCCTTAGTTTTAGGCATTTTCTTTTATTTTCTCCACTCAGCCTAAAACTTAGGATACTATTTCAATCTCATTTTTAAATATTATTTCACGTTACCTTACCTTTTACTTTAAAAAAAAAAAAATCACACGGTTATTTATATATAGTTTTAAACATTATAACACTAAACCAAAAAAAATAATAAAAAAATAAAAAGAGCATTATTGCACGCAGTGAGATATGAATTTAATGAAATCTGTTTATTAATGATTTATCACACACACTGCATTGAGATATGAATTTAATACGTTTTTTTCAATATTGATGACGGATGCTTGATTGGATTTTTTTTATTCTATAGAAAAAGAAAATTTTTACTAGTGAAAGAGTAAATAATTTAATCTCATAATTTTATAATTTTTAATGATTGCAAGTGGAGTTTCAAAATCACATAGTCTTTAGCTTGTCAGACTAATCTTATGGCATGTGCATAATCATGCTTTTTCCCTTCTCTAAATCAATGCTTAATTTTCTTCATGGGTAGCCAATAGAAAGCTTCCTGAAATCATCAAATAATACGAAAAATTCATCAGCAGAAGACAGACTTCACTGCCACATTACAATGAATTTTCCTATTGACATTGCAATCAGATTTCCTATGTCCAAAGCATATGATTTAACTGTATTTTTAAAATCATTTAATAATAAAAAAACTAAAAAAATCTTTTAAGGTTAAGAATCATCATTTTATTTGTAATTTGTGTATCATTCCTTAAAAAAAAAAAAAAAAAAAGCAATTTCTTTAGTAGTATGAAGATGTTTTTCAGTGAGCAATCACAAGAAAGTTAAATCTGGAATCTTCAATTAGATCTTGTCCATGGAAAGTGGAAGTAAAACCTTTTTTTATTTTTTCATACCAAAGTAAACAAGTATTATTATTTTTTGACAAACCGAAGTAAACAATTTTGAGAAAAAGCAAGTTCTTTGTAAGTTCAACACTGGAATCTTTTGGCATAATTCATTAACCTGCAGAAAAGTCACTATAAGTCTTAGAGTCCATTTTGGAATGACTTATTTAGCTGAAACTAAAAACTTTTTATTAAAAGTAATCTAGATAAAGTTAAAAACTAGTTGAAATAGTACAATGGTAATCAAGAATAGTATTAAAAAGTACAATGTGAATCATGAATAGTAGCTGTAGGGTTATGATTTGTAGCCCAAGCCCAAAAGATGTGGGATGTAAGCTCAATAAGCCCAATACAATGAATTTGTAGAGAGTGGATGAAAGAGTTGGACTGTTTGTGAACTCAACAACTGTTAATCGAAATTCTATCAACTGAACAAGTACAAAAACACACTTGAAACTTGAATAAACTGATGTCCGAGGAGATAAATTATAGTTTGAAAGGATAATACCACTCTTAAAGCTACAGTTAATTCTTCTCTTGTTCTTTTTTCCGATCCTCCTTCATGAAAGGTCTCTTACATTTATATAGTTTTCTTTTAAATCATCTTCGTTGTACACTTGTTCTTCATCTAAGCATTCACTTGAGTACACGTCTCATCAGGTATCTTCTTTGGTTCTCCATGAGTGGTGGCAGCTGAGATTACACTGTTCAGGGGTCTTCTCCACATAAATGCGGCTAAAAAGTTGCTGCAGCGTACTAAATGCGGTGGTAGCAGCTTTTCTTTAGATATTTCTCTATTCTTATCATCTTTATACGTGCATGAAGTTCATTCTTATCGTTAGAATTTCCTGGAAGTTCACCCAAACTGCCCAAATATTTGCTTGACCGATATTCTTTAAATCCGAAGAGAATGCACTCCTCGGACTATATTCCTTTATCCTTTCCTCACGTGATTCTCTACTATGAGGCCTTTCCCAATTCTTTACTCCTCCTCGGACATATTCATATCTTCAAATAGGGCCCAAGGCCCAATATACGCGTTTGGGCTTTTACCCTCACAGTAGCAAAAATAAGTTAAATAGTGTAAAAAAAAAAAAAAAAAAAAAAAACTATATTTTTCAGCCAATGCCAATTGCAACCTTAATGATTCAACATGAGAAGTCATGTTTGTAGTGTTGGCTTTATTTAGTACAAAAGTTATTTGTATTGTTATTTTTCTTTATTGTTGATATGTACTGGTTCTTGGGTTCTTATGCTAATTGGGGTAGAATGCCATAAGAGAGCCTTTTTCCTTGAGAAAAACTATAACTCTGATTCTCTCATTTCCATATCTTTCAAAGCTTTGATTGAGATTTCGTAACCACCATTCTCTCACCCATACACAAAACTAGTGAGTGAGTGAATGGCATTGGAAACTTGAGAAGTCATAAGCAAAATCCAAATCTGTTGGTGGCTTTCCATTGGCCGCTCAATGGTGATGACTTCGGGAAGTTAGGTGAAGAAATGAATCGTAAAGTTGGTTGCTAGCTGGGGTTTGGAGGGTTCAAATACATAGAAAGATATAGGTTTGGAGGGTTTATAGTCATCCATGTATTGCAACTTCCGATAGGTGGTTAAGGGAGAGGTTTTTATGCCCGAGGCTTGGGTTTTCCTCTTTCTAAACACTTTTTGGTGTTTAGTGTGGTTTGCATGTTTTTCTCTTTATTTCCTTTACATTGCTATATTGCCATGACTTGTATAGTGTATGTTTGTTTGGAAATTTGCGAAGTCATTTACTCTTAGAATATATTAGATTAGTTTAGTGTTAAAAGAAACTTAGCCATAAAATCTTGTGTTAAGGGTTCTAAATATTTTGCTAAGATTAATATAGCATATTTCACAACAAATTAATTAAATTGTAACGTGAACCTACAAATACAACGCTTCCATAGATGAGAGGACAAAATTTTAGCTCGACAAAACTTTGTATAAATCAAAGAAAAGCACTGTATAATGACATATTTTTGTGGCTTAATTCATATTTATAGTTAAAACTTAATACTTCAAAGTTCAAACATCAAACCTTACTTCTGTGTCCTGCTATCCAGCTATGACTCAAAAAGTCTACGGAATGCAGGACATTATGTTCAATACCTTTTGGAAGGGTTAGACTTACTTCCAGTTTTTAAATAGGAATTTTCTTTTATTTTAAAGAAAGATGTCACGTTGCCTATTAATTAAATAAAATGTGGTGATTAAAATTCACTACTATTTGTCATTTTATTTTTAAAACAAAAGAAAATGTCCTGTTAAAAAAGTATTGGAGGTAAGCCTAAACCCTTTTGAAAATCCGGTTGGAATATTCCCTACATCCCACCATTAAAAAAGAAAAAAGAAAAGAAAAACAAAGTAAGAATAGTATTTAATATTCCGGCGACATTGCTTTCTATAGGATTGGTACACAGTTTAAAGTAATGATGCAAATCATTATTTTTTTATTTAGGAAAAAGTTGACGGATATTTTAAAATTATAGATTTTATGAAATGTTTTTCTAAACTTTTTTAAGAAAAAAAAGACTTTCTTAAAAGCTTTTTATATTCTCAATATTAAAACTTTTTAAAAAATGCTCTAAGGTACCTATTAAAAAGACTCTTTTTATATATTATGAAAATTTTATTTAAATGAAGATAAATGCAATGCATCATGAGCAACAAAACTCTCAATAATATATAATGTTTCCTCAATCCAAGTACTAAAAAAAAAAAAAAAAAAAAAGACCTATGACATGTTGAGCTAATCCATGCATAACTTGTTGTATATATAGGTATATATATATATGGATAGATTGCAATAGTGATGTTTAAGTTTGGAGAGTGTTGTTTCATAAAGTCGATAAAGTGAAAATTTAAGTTCTAGAATTTTCTAAGTGAAAGTTCGAAATTTAGTATTTTCGATAAGTCAAAACTTTTATTCGATCGATTGAAATGGTAAGAAAATCTATCCTGGAGTCTCTGCCTATTTCGATCAATGCTCGATTCCTGTTTGATTTATCGAAAAGAGCACTTGATTGATCGATCGAAAGGAACTCTTGATCGATTGAAACTCGTAAAACTGAATTTTCTGTAGAATTTTCTGGTGAGTGTAGAAAGTTTGAAGAAGTTTCAAGCCTTCTGAACGGTTTTATGAAACATTTTAACTTTCCATACATGCCTTTTGATGAAATATAACCATATAGGTATAAATAGAGAGAAATACAAGAAATCCTATGGTTATTCTCCAGAATTACTAACTGTAGTACCCAACAATTTGGTTGTATCTTGAGGACAAATTTGCAATAACCCTTTAACAACAAGTGTGGGAGGGGGGAGGGGGCAAATATTGTCTATGGATAGCAATTCTGTACCTCCAAGTCATCTATTTCTATTTATTCTTTTGTGTTATCCTTGTTTTTCATTTATTACTTTGTGTACTATTCCCAACATAACCTTGTAACTGTCATGTATGTTATAATGCATGGTGTTTCCTATATCATAATTGCTTAATTGATATATATTATACATTGTAGAACGGATATCACTTATAAAATGTTATCACTAATTTTAGGTGAATTATATGAAGTTTTTTCATTAAATTCAAACATATTTTTGTATTGAATTGATTGTTTTTGAAAAATATAATTTTTTTTATTATATATATTTTATTGGTTATTACAACTATGTATTTGAACTTAATTAAGAAATCTATGGCATGCATCTAAATTTTTTTTCTTGTCATTAATTGAAATCAATCCAACTAACTCTAAAAGTGAAGCTATAAGTCTTGTGACTCAACAGGTTGTTACATATTAGTGTTTACAGCAGAAACATTTAAGGTTCAAAATGCCTCTCAATATTGACCAAAAAAAAAAGGTTAAAATGTAAATTATATTCTTTATGCTTGACTGAAATTTATTTTTAATTCTCTAAATTTTACTTTCATTCAATTGAGTTTTCCAAGTTTCCAATTTATTTAATTTAGGTATATATGCTGTTCAATTTACGTTAAAAATTTACAATTATTATTTTTAATTATTTTCACATGAAAAAATCTATAAAATCAATTGAGTAAATTTGAAAATTGAGGATTTAATTGAATGAAAGTAAAATTAAAAAAAATAAAATAAATTTTAGTCAAATTTAAAGGGTAAAATTTACATTTTAGCTATAAAAAAAAAAAAAAATTGCATATATTGGTAGCATTTATTCAACAGCCCACGTGTAAGTTCCCCACGCAATTGATGAGTTAATTAATGATTTTAACTCATCTTAGCTAAATTTCTAATTCCATAAAATAATAATAATAATAATAATAATAATAAATCTCACCCTTAAAAAAAAATCTCACCTCATCGTGCCCAAAAATCTAACGGACTAGGAGCCTTTTGCCAACAAAGGCCCATTTACATCAACCTGAGCCCACATACTTGAGACCTCAAACAATGAAATCCATTGTGAAGTGCATGACAACCCACGACAAGTTCAAAAATCCAACCTGACGCCGAACCAGATTTCCCACCTTATGACCATACCTACCCTCAAGCCCATCTCAAAGCAGACTCTTTAAAGAATGGGCTTCTACTACAGTGTTTTTTATACACACACTATTACACACATTGTGTAAGAATGTGTATAATAGGATATGTAAACTATTGTCGCTATGAGTAAAAAACATAGAATTTCTCAACCTAGTCATCGTTGAAGAGCACGCAGACCATAGAATTTGAACCAGAAGAGTGAATAATTTGTCACTGACCTATTTGCGATATTGAGAGGAATAATGGTGATCAATTTATGGGAAGTTGGTATCAAAGAAAAAAAAAAAATTTTTTTTTTTTTTTTTAGAGAGTTTCAACCTATGGCATTGCTTCTGATGATAACTCTTTGTTATCAGACCAAAACACCAATTAGTTTTTGGTGTAGGCAGGGGATTGAACCCCAGATCTCTTATTCAACCATCAGAGATTTTACCAATTGAGTTAACTGAAACCCATATCACAAAATAAGTTGGTTATGATAATTGTTCTCTTACTGCTCGTTGATGCATACTAAGTATACATAAAAACACAATCTCATACTTTCATACCCAATGCTTATATTTAAAACATAAAATCAGTAATGTGTACGTAAAATATATAATATGTGAGAATCAATGCCCTTTCAAAGAATGACATGAGAATTAAGGAGACATTATTATGTATTGTCGAGGAATTGGCAATAATAGGGAATCCCTCTCAAGTTTCTTGTTTATTCCTTCAATTTGGGAGAGGAATAAGCAGATGATGAACACTGAAGCCGTTTATCAAAGCTCTAGGTGATAACTTGAACTGTTTAAACGGAAATTGGTTGTTCAACTCGTGAAAAGGAACAACTTTGCAATGAAAATCAAGTATTTTCCCTTGTATATATACCCTATTAATTATTGGAGAAGAAGTTTGGAAATAGAGCTGTATAGCCTATGTTGTTTTCACGTGAAATGTCACCTCATATTATTATTAATGAAAATTCTTTTATCCCAAAACAATCAACAAACCTTAAGCCCGCCTTGACCCTAGTCAAATTTTACTCAAACCTTCCAATTCCAACACTTGCATTTTGAAATAAAACTTCTAGGTTTGGATCAAATTTTGTTTTTCTTGTTTTTTATTCTTGATCATAATTTTTTTTTGGTGGCAAGGAACAAAATGGGTAGCAACAATATCATTGTTATTATTTTAATACTAGCATGCAACCCATGTATATGCATGGATGCACTTAAAATAAACATATTTTTTTAATCATAAGAATATATATAATTGATTGAATTATTAGAAAAAAAACATAATTAGATGCATATTAAAATTCATGTCTAAGTTTAATATTACCTATGATCATTTTTATTCTAATTTTTAATAAGATAGAAAGTGTAGTGATTTTTGTTGAGTGGATTTATGATTGGTTTTTTATTATTTATTTTTATATTCATTGATATTGGACTCTTAGTATTTTGCACTCATTAACTCATTGGCATAAGATTAAAACATTTTGGTGGACACATTACACAAAATTAGCCCACAATTGAAATCTAATTTGGGATTCAATTGAATTTTCTTTTTGCTTTGACTTTAATTATACTAGTGTGTAGCCTCGTTCATATACACGGGTATAATTAAAAACAATTACAATTATATGATTTAAATTATACTTTTTTTTTAGAAGAGATTTAAATTATATATAGTATTAGTTTACATTTATTTTTTAAACTATACATTTCTAAAATATATAATGATTTTTCATTATATATATATATATATATGATTTAAAATTTAATTGTTTTTTAAACTATACATTTCTAAAATATATAATGATTTTTCATTATATATATATATATGATTTAAAATTTAATTGTTTTTAGACTCTTTGGTTTTTGCACTCAATAATTTATTTGCCACAAAAATAAAAATTTAGATAGACACATTGCAAAAAATTATACTCCAGTTGAAATCCAATTTAGAATCTAATTAGATTTGGACTCTTAGAATTTTACGCTCAATAATTCACTTAGCAAAAAAATTAAAAATTAAATGAGATAAGTGGAGAAAAATTGAGATCCAGTTAAAATCTAATTGGATTTTCTCTAAGCTTTGCCTATTTATATATATATATATATAAATTATAACATAAAATTATTTTGTAGCCATTTTTTAAAGTTATATGAAAAGTTTTTAAATTCTTTGCAACATCTCCAAAAAATCAATAGATTACTTTCATCTTCTTCTCCTCTAATTCCATCCATACATCAAAAGTTATCAATTCTTTTGATGTGCAATTGATGTATGGAAAAAAAAGGTTTTAGAATACAAGGCTTATATTTGTTTACTAAATACTAAACTGAGCATTATATTAGGGCAATTATATATGTGTGTGCACACGTGCAAGTATGAATATATTTGCACGGGCGAACAATTTTTATAAAAGGTCTTTCAAGGACCATTTTAAAATGGTATCTATATTCATACATGGTTTTTGAATCCGTTTAATATTATAATATATATTGTGACTTCTTGGTAGCAATTCTTCACATATTCGTGCAAATGTTATAAAGAATGGTTATTTTTTATGAATATTTTTAAATTTGGACAAAATTTGACTATAAATTTAATTGTAGCCTAAAATTTCAATTTCACTCGATATATTTTTATTGGATGTAAAAGTCATTAATGCTAGAATAAATGAGAAAGTCCCAAAAAAAAAAAAAAAAACGTTCCAATTGTTCAGTTTAGAAGGAACTCTACAGATTTTAATACCATCGTTGATCACTTACCAAACTTTAATGCTTTATCTCTTATTAAACTGATTCAGCTATGGGGTGGATATCATGAGTTCAAAGTGTTTAGGGGTCTAGAGAGGAAATAGTTTGACTTGCGGGGTTAACAGCATGTTGTAATTATCTCTCAAAATATATATATATATATATCTCTAAAGGATTTCCATGCTAACATTTAGCTTGAGTTGTCTTATCTACTTCTTGAAAATCTCAGAAACAACTGATCAAAAACAAGTAATTGCTCGTATACGGGGGAGGAGACAGAAGAAGGTACACTAACACCATTTGGCGACAGATAGAAAGGTAATCAATTAGGGCCTTATTCATATTTTTCTCTCAATTTCCCGGTATGCCCTCACTTTCTGTTCCTGCCGTGAGCTTGCTGGCCATCTTCCACCCACTGCAAACCAAGAAAAAGGTAATAATAAATTCATCCAACAAGATACTAAAAGGCATGTAAACAGGAAGACAGAAGGAGTTTCCCATATTTACCAGAACAAAACATCAGTCAACTTGGTATATGTCAATAAACTGTTCAACCAAATTCATCATGAAATTAGATTGTGGGTTCAAGAATCAAAATTGCTTCCCAAACAATATGAAGTTCAGATGGACCAACTTCTTATAATTTTTAATCAATTATCCAAATTTAACTCATCTCAACTATGGCCAATCGTAAAACGATGATCACAGAAAAGACCAACATTCAAGTTTAATTTCCAAAATATTCATATACATGCGCATGTATAGGCACTTTCTAAGGGCTGTGTTACACATGTCTTGATAATGGAGCACCTACATTATTTCCTTACAAATATGTTTTTGCAAAATGACAAAGTTTAGCTATAAAATAAGTTGTAGCCTAAGGCTATAACCTTAAACATTATTACATATTTTGAAAATTTAACTGTTGAATTTCATATTCATTACACTCTTAATACATATATAAAATTTTATGTTAATCAGATATTATTTACTATATAATCTATAAGTTCATATTTTATGCATAATTTTAAATTACAAAAACTTGCAATTTGAATAATTCATTGATAACATAGTTATAGATCTTTAATTTTCTAGAAATGGTGCAAGCATAAAGTATATAAGAAGAAGTCGTAAACAATGGTTGATTTGTCAAAATTCAATTCCAATAAAAAGATATTAAGTAAGGTTGCAACTTTAATCTACAACTAATTTTGTAGGTAAACTTTGTTCTTTGCAAACTTCAATTGCAATATAAGTATATGATGCCAACTTACTGAAGGGGATCATCTGTGCAGGTCGATGAACATGAATAATGCATACATTTTTTTTCCCCCCAGAGTTGTGTATTGCCCATAACAGGAGTGATTTGTGCTCTTTAATTCACATTTTCTTCCATCATGCAGAGTTATCAGAGGCATATCTAGATAACTCTACCACATCCAAAGCCAATCTTGTTTCACTTTCCAAAGGGTACTTTAAAGTTTCTTTGAAATTTTGTCTTTCTCTACTGTTTTAGCTTAATCATCAACCTCTCCCAAAACCCAGTTCAACTTAATTTCTCTCTACAGAACTTGTAGAAAACACAAATTAGAGAACTTTAATGGCAGATAGTTTTTCTCACAGGATACTATGAAACGACATTTCATCGGAAAGTAAGGACCTTTAAAGTTGAAACCGTGAAATGAGGAAGATTTGTTAGTTTGGAAGTGAGAATTTGATTTTATATCAAAACACAATTTACATGATTATGCATTTGAATGTGTCTATCAAATATTTGAGTAATATCATTTTTAATTGTATGATAAGTTTTTATTATCATGATAATTTCTTTAAGAGAATTAGAAATTTGAATAATAAAAACTTAAAAATTTTAGTTCTACTAAGATTTTAGGAAAATATAATACATAATAAAGTTAGGAATATGGACCACTTCAAAATAATAATAATAGCAATCAAAACTACCAAAAACAATAAAATTATATATTTGTAAACATAGAGATATAAAAATTATTTTTTTTAAATTGTTTAATTTTTAAGGATAACAAATTATCTACAATAAAATTTAAAAAATACATTGTATTTATACCACATCTCAAATATTCCCACGCATCATGTGAGTTTACAATTAATTACAATAATTTAAAAATTTGGCCTTTTCTTGAACGTCTTTGACAATTCTTGTGAGTATTAACTGTACGGCTTCATGTTGCCACACATTTAAGAGGAGATTCATCCAAACACTTTGTTCATCCGAAAGTGGGACAAAATTGCTTTTTGCCCCTTTCTGAAAAAAAATCCAGCATTTTGCCCTCTTTCTCAAACTAATTAGGGAAATACCCCTCTTTTGAAAATCGAGTTTCTGAAAATCGATTTAGATCCTATAGCGGCGTTTTTAAGGACCTTATAGTGACGTTTTAAAGACCTATAGTGACGTTTTGTAACTCGATTTTTATAAAGTCGAGTTATAGGTAAAAAAAAGAAAAAAAATTACATGTAACTCGACTTTATGAAAATCGAGTTATAAAACGTCACTATAGGTCCTTAAAACGTCACTATAGGGTCCTTAAAAACGCCGCTATAGGGCCTAAATCGATTTTTAAAAACTCGATTTTCAAAAGAGGGGCATTTCCCTAATTAGTTTGAGAAAGAGGGCAAAATGCTGGATTTTTTTTCAGAAAGGGGCAAAAAGCAATTTTCTCCTCCGAAATTGTATTAGATTGTTGCTGGAGAACATAGGCAATCACAAATCTTCGAATAGCCTTGTAGTATCCGAGAGATTGGATTTGCAGTTAATGATAGATTTTCCTCATTAGATTGCTGAGAAGGGAAAGAGGCTAGTGCAGCCTATTTGTTAAGATGAATTCTCGCTAATGTTTCACACTGTCGAGGGTTTATCATGACCATTTTAGAATCCGAAAACACTCTTTCAAATAGGCCAGTTAAAGGTTGTCTGATTGGATTAGGATGAGGTGGCAAAATTACGGTCTTTAGCTGAAGACAAGAAATTGAAGAGGACCTGAGCTTAACAAGTAGGATCCATAAGGATTTAATTTAGAACTCAAGGCACTGTTCATATGATTGAATTATAATCCAAAACAATAGACTAGTACTCCCTTTAGTCATAATACCACATGATATGTTAGAAATACTGAAATCAATAGTATTGTATTTTACACTAAAGAATGTACATGAGAGCCTTTATATAGGAGACATATGTATACAGTACAAGTAAGAGTGTTGTACAAGCATGTGTGCTATACAAGTGTGTGAGACCAGCTTGAGGTTGTCAACCAAATCACGAAAGCATCCCTTAGGATGTGACTTAGTGAATATATCTACAAGTTAATCTTAGGAGGAGATTGAGAAGAGCTTGAAAGCACTATGGACAAGATGATAATGGATAAAATGACAATCAATCTCGATGTGTTTAGTTCGTTCATGAAAGATTTCATTGTAAGTAATATGAATGGCACTCTAGTTGTCATAATAAAGAGGAATGGTAGAGGATGTAAACACATCTAAGTCTTTGAGAAGCTATCGTAGCCAAAGGAGCTCAGATGTGATATCAGCAAGGGCACGATATTCTACTTTAGTACTGGAGCGGCCAGCTGAGTTTGTTTCTTGCTTCGCCAAGAAATCATAGAAGAACTAAGAAGAAAGTAATAACTAGTGGTGGACCTGCGATTAGTGGGATCTCCTGCCCTATCAGCATCAAAAAATACATGGAGAATAAGAGGAGACTTAGCGAAGTAGAAAAGACCACGGAAGAGAGTACCGTTTAGGTATCGAAGAATGCGTAGAACAGCAGCATAATGAGTCGATCATGGAGTAGACAGATATTGGCTCACCTGGTGAACATCATAGGAAATGTCTGGACGAGTGACAGTGAGATAAATTAGGCTACTAACCAAGCGTCTGTAAAGGAAGGGATTAGACAATGGTTTTCCTCCTGAGGGAGTCAGATGCGTAGAGTTAGATGGGTATTAAGCTTAACTGGAGTATCAATAGTCATGTTTTCAGTAAGTCCAACTTGAGGCAAGAGTTCAGAGGCATACTTAGCTTGAGTAATATAAAGGTCATCTGTAGAATGAGTGATTTCAAGACCCAAGAATGTAGCTGAGATGTCCAAGATCTTTCATCTCAAACTGCTGACTAAGAAAATCCTTGAGTTCTTAAATGCCACTAAGGTCATCACCAGTTATGATCATATTATCCACATATAGGAGAAGTAAAAGAGTGCCTTTGTCAGTGTGACGAACAAATAAGGCGATTCATAATGACTGGCCATGTAACCTAAGCGAGAGATGGTAGAGTTGAATTTGGCAAACCAAACTTGTGGAACTTGTTTATGGCCCTAAAGTGCACGTCAAAAGTGACAAACCTTGTTTGATTTAACAGAGAGACCATGAGGAGGTTGCATATAAACTTCTTCACTTAAATCCTAATTAAGGAATGCATTTTTTACATCCATTTGAAAAAGGTCCCATTTACTGGTAGCAGCAACAGTTAAGAGGGTATGAATAGATAAGATACAAGCAACCGGAGTAAAGGGCTCTTCATAATCAATAGCATACTCCTGTGTAAAACCTTTTGTAACAAGACGAGCTTTGTAGCGCTCAATGGACCCATCAGAGCGAGTCTTAATATTATAGATCCATTTACAACCAACCACAAAATTTCCTAGGAGAGAGAGTCACCAAATCCTAAGTATGGTTTTTAGATAATACATCAAGTTCCTCTTTCATTGCAATTTGCCATAAAGGGTTAGTGGAAGCCTCACGATAGGTGTGAGGCTCGTGTAGTGTAACAATGATAGTTAAGTAAATGTGCATGAATGGATCTTACCCGAGTTGAGTGACGAGGTGGAATGTCTTGTGCAAAATCTTTAGGTGGAGCAGGAGCAGGGGACCCAAGCGCAGGGTTGGGTAGCTCGTCTTCGACCTGTTCATCTTCTACCTGTTCATTAAAGGGTGAACTGGAAAAGGAATCAAGGATATCTGGTGGTTGGATAGAGAAGTCTACAGGAGAATCAGGAGCAGTTACAGGAGGATAAGGAGTAGTTATAGAAGGAATATATGCCTCATTTGGAAAAAGATATAAGACAGAGGGGGAAGATAAGGAGGCACGGAAGTGAGAGAACTCGACAAATGAGCAATGTTCCCAAAAGACAACATTGCGGGAGATATGAAGACGATGAGAAACCAAATCATAACACTGATACCCCAAGAAAACAACAAAGCCTTGACCGAGGCTCAAGTTTTTTATGCTCATATGGCTGAAGAAGAACAAAACAAGCAGAACCGAAGGAACGAAGGTGATGATAGTCTAGAGGTGACCTAAAAAGGCGCTCATATGGAGTTTGATTTTGGATAACAAGACTTGGAATGCGATTACTAGCATAAACAGCATGAAGAGCAGCTTTGCCCCCAAAAAGGAGCAGGAACCTTGGCAGAGAGAAGGAGAGCAAGAACAGTATCAAGAATATGATGAAGTTTTCGTTCGGCTCTACCATTTTGTTGAGAGGTATCTGGACAAGTTAGTTGATGAATAGTGCCATAGGAATGCAAAACAGCTTGAAAAGTATATTGAGTATATTCAAGAGCATTATCAAATCGAAAATTTTTGATGCGTTTGGAAAACTGAGTTTCAACTATTTTTGCAAAATTGGAATATACTTGCAATGATTTAGAATGATGTTTCATATTAAAAATCAAGCTATAGCGAGAGTAATCATTAACAAAGACAACAAAATATCGAGACCCACCAATACTAGAGATAGAGGAAGGCTCCCAAATATCAGAATGAATAAGGTCAAAGATATCAGTGGATATTGATTCACTAGTATTGAAAGGCAAAGCTGGTTGTTTTCCTAACTGACATGAAACACAATCAAAATTTTCTGTAGACACTGAACCTAACAAATCTCTAGAAGCCAATTGTTGTACCCAAGAGGAAGATACATGACCAAGTCGAGCATGCCAAAGTGCAAGGGAAGGAATTGAAGAAACTGCAGCAGCTGCAGCAATAAAAACAGGAGCAACAAGTGGAAGACGAAGGTTGTCCACGGGAGGCATACGCCCAACTTTGGGACCGGTCCTAAGCTCCTGTCCCGTCCTTAAATCCTATATAATACACCAAGAATAATAAAAGATAATGTGATAACCCAACTCAACTAATTGTCGCACAGAAAATAAATTGTAAGAAATGTCAGGAACATTAAAGATCTCAGGAACTGAGAGGTTGGAGGTCAAAATGGAACCTATATTATGACCAGATATTGTGGAACCATTTGCCGTGTGAATATTAAGAGGGTGTGATGCAGGTTTAAGGTCTAAAAAATAAGAACGAGTGAGGTGTCATGTGATTGCAACAAACAAAATCCATAAGCCAAGAGGTAGGAGACATACCAGATAAAGCTGAGAGAAAAGAGGAATAAGATGCATAACTAACCATACGAATGACATTATCGATGATGCTTATAAGGTCATCTCTGGAAATGGTAAAAGTGGATCCAAAAGACTGAGACTGTGTAGAGACGGGAGCCAATGGTTGGACACTTTTAGTGTTGGCAACAGTAGTAGCAGAAATTGAAACAATTGATTTGTTGCAATAGTAGCAAGTCTCAATATTGTGGCCAAAACATTTGCAAAAATTGTAAAAACGTTTGCTAAGTTGTCAGCAATGATTATTGCAACAAAAAGAAGATCTGTCCTTATTTATCATTTAAAAGAAAAACATGCAAAAATGGACTATAAAAATGAAATCTACGTAAAAAATTGGGTAAGGAGTACCTGGACTGCAAAAAGTCAATGGTCAAAATCTTCAACGGTCAACTGTTACAAAAGTCAATGATGACGTAAGCAGAATGACGTCAGCAGATGAGTCAGGTAGGGTTGAGTCAGGTGATGACATCACGAATGACGTCAGTGAGAGTCCTAGTGGCGCGTGATCAGGACGCGCTGAGCTTCTCCAATGCGTGAGGGCACGTGACCTATAGATGCAGCGTGTGGGAGCGCGTGAGGAACAACCCAGATGTGCAGTGGTGCGCGGGAGGTGCGTGGGGAGCGTGCGCTGTTAATCAAAACCTTTGAGTGCCGCGTGGGTGCAAGTGCAGTCTCCGATGGCTTCGAGGCTTCCACGAATGTGTTGATCGGTGCAAGATGATCTCAATGGTACCTTCACAAACTTAATCGGAGCAATATTTGAGGCGGTGATGCAATGGGCAGTGGTCTTTGTAGTATGAAACTCCTCAACGATGGCGGCTGCAGGTCCGGAACTTAAAGACGACGGTTGGAAGACGTCGGAGGTTCAATGGCGAAAAGCTGCAGCGACTACTGTGATGGCGGAAGCGATATTGAGAATGGAGTCACACCAATAAAGACAAGATTGCTAAGAAAAGGTTAGAGTATTAACTCTGATACCATGTTAGAAATACTGAAATCAATAGTATTGTATTTTACACTAAAGAATATACATGAGAGCCTTTATATAGGAAGCATATGTGTGCAATACAAGTAAAAGTATAGTATAAGCATGTATGCTATACAAGTAATCTAGGTAGATCTAAAGCTCACAACACTATACATGTTAACAATATATACATAGGCAAATGTGATCATCAAAGATAATTCAGGCTAAGTCGGATGTCCTTTGCATTTTTTGGGGTAATAAAACTGCTATACAATGCCTTACTTGGACGTGGGATAAATGAAGAATATTATATATGAAGGTGTCTGATGATCTTATTAAGAATCCAAGCTGATTGAGGATGAGCCTCCACAAGAAGTAGCCCTCATTGTCTGAATCTGAAGTACCTGCCAGACTTCTGACCCAAGGTCTGGCCTGCATTTCCTGTACATTTCACAACACTTCAATGCCAAGCGACCCAATTGTTCAGCCTGCACGAATGGCCAGTCTCCAGCCAAAGGATCCAAGAGAGCTTTCAAATTTCCTGTATTTATGGCATATTCCACTCCGTTTTTTATCCCAAAGGCTGGTCTCCCAGTCAACAGTTGTAACAATATGATCCCAAAAGAATAAACATCTGATTTTATAGTGAGCACTCCTGTGTGAATGAACTCGGGATCCATATAAGCAAGAGTGCCCTTCTGGATAGTTCTATGACACAATGTTGTGTCGCTAGAACTGTCACATAGTATACGAGAGATTCCAAAGTCACTAAGCTTGCCAATGAAGGAAGCATCAAGGAGAATATTGGAGGGTTTCAAATCAGCATGTACTATGTTGTGGGAGTGAAGAAAGACAAGGACAGAGCACAATTCAGTGGCAAGCCGTATCCGAGTTTGCCATGACAGTGGTGGAGTATTGTTTTTACAGTTGAGTCGATCTTCAAGGCTCCCATTGGGAAGAAGCTCATAGATGAGAGCGTGAACTTCTGGGCAAGATCCAATGAGTTTTACAAGATTGGGATGCTTCAACTTACTCAACACATTAACCTGATTATTTACAATGTGAAACTTGTAAGCAAATTGTTGAATGTTTCAAATTATCAACTACTGAATAAACTATTGAGATTTGAGACACACAGTCACAGGATCATAGAAAAATGAGTTTTTTCTACGTCTATTGTGACAGAAAACTTAATTATAAGGAACCTTATTTGCAACAATTTTCATTATGTTTATCTTTATTAAAATACTGGTTAAATAGTTAACTTTATTATTTCTTAATAGTTAAATTTTTAAAACAAGTGGTTATTTATTATGGTATGAAAGTAGAAGATTATAAATATTCGAATCTTGTCCAGAAAATTCTATTAAGTCTACTTCCAACAATTTTATTTATTTTCAGCTCCTCAGTTTTGTCACATTCTAAATACATGCTATCCACCTACATGATTGTGAATCAATACTATTATAATGAAAACAAATTATATATATATATATATATACCGGTGCAAGAATGAAATTAATTATACCTAAATTTCTCGAGAGATATTTTGATGAAAAAAAATGCCCTGTGTTCAAATATACAGCAAAAATAAATAAATACATCATATATCCTAATCCCATACTCAATTTCATTATACTTCAAGTATTTGCTAGAGCCATGAAAGTGAGAACTACTGACTAAATAGTGAAGATTAGAGATTGTTAGGGTTTGGGTTTAGGTGGGCAAATTGTGAGTGAGTTTCTTGTATTGAGTCTTAGAAGTGCGTATTCATAGACAAGATTTTTGACCAAATGCTGGAATTCACTATATATGCAAGTTTCATGTTTTCAACAGCTTTTGATAGCTATCCAATCGATGAAATAGGACAGTTTTCTATAGATTAGACTAGGAGATTCTAGATTTGTGTATTTAGCTCAACAAGTGATAGAATTTCGTGTGTGCAAGCTAGAGGTACTTAAGAAAACCCTTGTACATGTGATAAATACTTTTGGAGATCTACTGATTAAGAATCTAAAGGTACTGTGCCTCTGCTATCAAAAGCCCCTACGGGTGATTGAAGTGAAGCATATTCAGCAAATGTGGTGATCTCAGGGACTGTTTGGCACTATTGTTTAAACAATAGTTTTTAGTATTTAAAAAAAAAAAAAAAAAAAAACACTTCTGACACATTTTTCTATAACACTCAAACACGTATTTTCAAAATATTGAAAATTGAACAACAATACTTAAATACTGTTACCAAACGAGTCCTAAAGTTGCTGTAATCCCAATATTCTCAAGTACTAGACCAAAATCTTTGAGTACTTGAAGTCGTAAATAGGAGATCCAAGTGCAACACATCTTGATAATTGAATAAGTTTTTGGATTCGAAGTTGCTTTGGATAATGTTAGTAAATTTTACTAGGAATATTTTTATTCAATTTGTAAAATTCTATCTTAATAGTAGATGTGTTTTGGCATTATGGGATGCTAGGTTAAAGCCCTCAGTGTTTTTATTTTGAAATCTATATTCTATTAGTTTTTCCTAGGTCACCATAATATTGTTGTTTTTCGTATTTTTTGTTGTTTTTATTCTTACACAAGACTGGTGATTGTTTGACACTAAGGACATTCACAATTGGATTGAGTATATATTTGGATTTAAAACTTGATTAACAGGGTCTAAAACCAATAAAGAAAATAACCAACAAGACTGAATATACGCATATGTAAAAATCAAGACAGTATAATACATTTGGGCATCTATTCGTATAGAACTGAAATGCATCAAATATGCCAATTGCACTCAAGCAAACAGTGGGTTAGTGATTTAAATATTTTACATTTATTTAATCAAGCCATTTAACTAAATATCAATGTGAACAACAATAACTAAACCTTAGTTTTAAAATTTTTAGAGTTAGATTATGGATTCTCATCAACAAACTAAAGGTTCCATGTATTTTTTTTTTTTCCCATCATTCTATTAAATTTGAAGTCATACTAATTATTGTAACTTTTTTTTTGTTGATATGTTATTTCTTACTACCTATAAAAAGTACTAAAATAGAGAAACTTCTACTATTAAATTGGTAATGTTTAAACCATCATACCTCCTGATGAAATTCAAAGGGCCCTTGTGAACTTCCGGTATGTAAGACTTTTATAGCTACCTGGGTGCAACGCAGGAAACACTTAAAGATGTTCCCATATCCTCCTTGTCCAATTATTAGGGATGGATCAAAGTTTCGCGTTGCTTCTTTTATCTCTGAGACCGAGAACTCACTGAAGAATTGAGGCATGCATGTGCATGAGGCCACTACTCCTTGCTTTCTTCTCAGCTCTTCAACTTCTTTCAGTGCAGTGTCACGTTCCATTTGCATCTCATCCCTTTCTCTTTTATAAATTTGTGATAGTTCCAAAATAGGCATAATTCTCATCTCCAACCCCTTTACAGATTGATGAGATTCTTTCACTTGGCTCTCAAATAATGATCTTTGATTTTGGGAAATCTGGAGTTCTCTCATGACTTGGTCTCTCTCATGCTTCACCTTTTCAAGTTCTGCTCTCTCTTTTGCTAGTACTTTCTCCATTTCTTTTTTGCATTTCAAATCCTCAGCGTATAAACTTTCTGATTTTTTAACCTGTAAATTGAATTAATAATTCACAATTTAATGTTTTGGGTTTTCACTTGTTGATCTATCTACAATATATAGAACAACTTTAAAAGTTAAATTTAATATACCTGATAAATCACTATAAAGTTAAGAAAAAATCACTAAATATATGTGGAGATTGATTAAAACACTTCAATCACTGGAAAAATCAGCTACCTAATTGAGAAAATGTTAAAAAATGGTTATTTGCAAGTGTTTGGGTGGTCAATTTTGGATCCGAGTTGGGACAGCAAGTTCTTCATAAGGAGATTAATTAATGTCATGCAGGCATTTGTCCATTAAAAAAAAAAAAAAAAGTGAATCATAAAATGACTTTTAAAGTGCTCATTTAAACATAGTTTAAAGAAGTAAAATCTTTGAGACTAACATAAAAAAGAAATTGTACATTTTATGAGTTTATATACTCATGAGTGCGAGTCCATATGGACTGCCCATATTAAATAAATTTATATTATTTTATTGAAGTGTTTGTTTTTGTTTTGTTTTGTTTATTTATTTATTTTATTTTATTTTTTAAATTCTTGAACATTATATCTGTTCATGTTGCAACTTCTTTGAAATAGTGTTAGTGTGTTTATTATAGTGAGTCCCTCATTCCATTTAGGTAGCTTTTACCTGGGATTAATTTTCATGCATAGAGTCTAAGAAAGAGAAAGAGACAGTTTTGCTCGCCAAGTGTTCAGATTATTTGTGCTTCTTCCTTGTTTGGTGTGATCATTGTATTCTGAGAAACAGGAGAAACTCAATTTAAAGCACCATTGAAGAAATAATGTAAGGGCTAAATCCATGTTAATGAGATATTGTTAAACACTAGACTTGATCAAATTTACATTTATCATTCTACATTCATTTAATCTGTGAGTATATTTAATTGTTCTTAATTATTTTATGCATCACAAGATTTACTTTCTTTGTGTGTTTTTGGTTATAGAATCTGCATGTTCTTATTGTTTACATAATTACATAAATAAATGAATTTTTGCAATATATCCAACAGAAAACGTGAAAGAAGTTGCACTTGCACTAATAAGTAATTAGGACTTTACCTTGTGTATAGCCTCATTTGCATCTCTTTCTGCTTTCCTACATTTGAGTGTCGCTTGGAATGCTTCTTTCTTAGCACTTTCAGCCTCTGCCATCACTTGTTGAAGTTGATTATAAAGAGTACGGCATATATCTCCATCCTGAATCCACTAAGATAATTAGTGCGCTAAACACAACTTTCAAAAATCTGAACTCAAAAATCTATACATCTGCATAACTCATGACACACACACACACACAGAGCCCAGATGAAAAGATTTTGAACGTACCACTGTACCATGAGCTCCACTAATAGTCTCATCAGTAATCATGTTTGGTTTGGGTTGCAGTGATAAAGGTAAGACTCCTACAGTAGAAGAGCGAGTTAAAGGACTCCTTATCCTTAGTGACCCATTGCATTCATCAGCACACCTTTCTCCATCCAACTCGTTTATTAGAGCAACAGAAACATCTCCATCAGTGACACTTCCTTGGATATAGTCACTAGCGTTTGGAGTTCTTTCTTCTGGCAATGAAGATTCAGCCTTCACATCAGCTCCATTCAATAAGCTACCCTCCCTATTTTGATAGACGATGCTTGCATCAATGAAATTGTTGGATTTGAAGGTTACTTGAGTGAAGAAAAAATAAGGCATATTTTAGTTTAGTTTACTTGCAATAGTAGTAGTAGTGATTTAAAATCTAGAACTTCAACTTTTTTTTTTATTGGTTTTTCAGGATTTTAAATATCCTAGATAAAGAATGTGTGTAAGATAATCAAATATTAATAACTATCTTATTTATGAAAATTTTAAATTTAATTTTTTTTTAAAATTTTAAAATGTACAAAAATCATGAGTTTATGGGTGATTTAATTTATTTAATTTTTTTTTTTTTGTGTGGGGGGGGGGGGGGGCATTGGAGTGGGGTAATATTATTGATGATGATTGGTTGCTAATAGTGATTTTTGGGTTTCTAAAGTTTATGTGCAGTAGTACTATGTTCAATTTCTTAAATTTTTGTGGAAAATTGTTTGTGTACATATAGGTACTATAAAAATATACTCCCTCTATCCTAGTTTTTTATCCTGTTTGAAAAGTCAAATTTTTTAAGGGAACATTATTTATTGTCTTGTCTACCTTTTAAAAAATGTATAAGTTTCTAAAACTACCCTTAAAAAAATTTATTAAAAAATTGAATTAGTAAATTAATAGGGGTATAATAGGAATATTAGTAAATTAATGACTTGTATTTTTAGAAACAGAACAATATTTTGGAACATTTCAAAATGAAATAGAGCACAAAAAAAGTGAGATAGAGGGAGTATATATATATATATATATATAAATAGAGAGAGAGAGAGAGAGAGAGAGAGAGAGAGAGAGAGAGAGAGAGAGAGAGAGAGAGAGAGAATTAAAGAAAATTTGTAGAAAAAATTTTTATGGAGAAACTAGGAAAATTGTTTTTATACATACATACATACATACATATATATATATATATATTTGCAAAACTATCTTATTAAAAAAAAAAAAAGCTTCTTTTATTTTTGGTGCTTAGATCTTTCTTTTGTTAGGGTTATTTTTTAAAAATGATCATTTTCATAATATTTTAATATAAATTATTATTAGATGAAAAAACACATTCTCAAGCGATATAACCAAACGCAATTTTAATAATAAATGTCAAGCAAACCTCGTGCGAATTAGATGCCCTTTACAAATGAATTGTATGTGACAATATGCAGGTGCTTCTTGGCGGACATATATGGCTTTCTTAGATTTGAGGTCCTTCAATTTTCTGCAAGTTAAGTTGTGGGGTAAGCAATTTCCTTATATAAATACATTTACAAGTTTCAATAAGTAGATCATTCTGCAAGATTGATTTATTTTGATTAAAAACAGTTGACTAAATTGGGGAATAATAAACCACACCTGGTAGAATTTGAATCATTCAAAAAAAAAAAAAAAACACACACACACACACACACACACAAAATAATGGAACCATATTCCTACAAATCACAAATGAGGATTTGAAAAGATATTAATTTACTTGCTATCAGAATCCAATAGATAGATGCCACCATGTAATTAGAGGAAAATTTTAAATTCTTAAAGATTAAATTCTACAAATATTCTAGTATTAAATTATAGCCGGCCAGTTTTTTAGACAATAGAATAGATCAGTATTGAGAAAATCCATTATATTTTGGAAACATGCATCCACTCTCTCACATGAGGGTGGACCTCACATGTGAGAGAAATATATGACTTTCTTAGATTTAAGGTCCTTCAATTTTCTCCAACTTAAGCTGTAGGGTAAGCAATCTCCTTATATAAATACATATGCAAGTTTCAATAAGTAGACCATTATGCAAGATTGACTTATTTTGATTAAAAACATTTAACTAAATTGGGGAATAATAAACCACACCCGGTAGACTTTGAATCATTCAAAAAAAAACACACACACACACACACAAAAATAATGGAACCATATTCCTACAAATCACAATGAGGATTTGAAAAGATATTAATTTACTTGTTCTCATAATCAAATAGATAGATACCACAATGTAATTAGAAGAAAATTTTAAATTCATAGGGATTAAATTCTACAAAAATTCCAGCATTAAATTATAGCCACTTTTTTCGACAATAGAATAGATCAGTATTGAGAAAATCTGTTATGTTTCAAAAACATGTATCTTCTCTCTTACATAAGGGTGGACTCCATGTGTGTGGAGTCTATCCTTATGTGAGGGAGAAGATTCATGTTTTCGAAACATGGTACACTCTTCCATCAGTATTACGTACAAACATTAATTTTGATAGAACATTTTTTGTCTTTGTTCTTTTTCTTCTTCATAGATATTTTTCAAACCGATAAATACCTTGAATAGTTCTTGTCGGCTGCTGCTCCCATAACAAGCTTCTTGATTCCATGCTTCGAGATGAGATCCACAATTCCCTTTTCAATGCTTTCCATTGCAGTATGTTCTACCCCTACTTGCACCTAAATTTGAATGCCATCGTCCCCAAAATAAATCAAAAAATTCAATCCGTCATTTTAAAAGGATTTTTTTTTTTTTTTAAATTTTAAAGATTTTTAAATCATCAATCCCAAAAGTTGGAAGTAAACTACTATAACCCATCATGCACAATATCAAATGACTGGTCATAATAAGCCATGGTATCCTTTAGAAAAAAAAACATCATGTCCTCGATTCAAGAAATAGTTTTTTTACTTAATAAAAAAAACAAAAAAGGAAACACATCAAGATCAATTTGCTGCAGAAATATAGCCAAAATGGGACATAAGAAGTTGTACCCCTATTTGGCGGCAGATAAGAAGGTAGCGATTCAGGGTCTTTAGCATATTTTCCATTTCAGTTTTCCTGTGAGCCTTGACTTGTTCTTCTTCCAGTGAGCTTGCTGGAAATCTTGTACCCACTGCAAATCAAGTTAAACATTAATCTCAATGATTAGAAATCAACTACAACACCATTTTACACATTCCCAACAAATCTCAAATTGTAAACACACGTATTCATGAAAATATAGAAATTTATATATGGCTAAATTTTTATGCGGTCTGACTTACTCAATGGGATTGTTTGTGAAGGCTGAAGAACGTGAAGGAGGCAAATCTTCTTCCCTTTCGATTTCTGCAATGCCCATGCTATGGTCAATATGCTCTCCTTCACGATATCTCCCACAGCAACATATATTATCTCTTCGGTTATACGTGGCGCCACTGGTAGCTCTTTTATCTCTTGGCCATATGCCTCAACCATTGGAGCCCTGAAGTGATGAGACCCAATTTGGGAGCTTGCAGGCATAGGACTCACCACAGCCATGACGAGAAATATTGATGGAAAAGTCAATGATTATTGTACGGAACTAGCAGCGGTTTCTTCGCATGGACACAGTACTATACACTTTCTCTAAAACTCTCTATTTCCAATACCCAATCCAACTTCTTTCTCTTCTCTCTCTCTCTTTATCAAAATCACAACAACCCACTCCAACTTTCTATCCTAGATTCAAAAATAAAAATAAAAAACAAAAACTTTCTATCTTTAGATTCAAAACTTTTCAAAGAACTTGTAACTAGCAATCTCAAAAAACAGGAAAACCCTTTTTAGCTTCATGAATTGAAAAATCTGATGGCTTTACAAGAACTTAAGAAAGAACGCCAACAATTAAAACAAGGACATTCAAAGGAATCACGAAAAGGTCAGTTGGAAAAGCCTTTAGGATACCGTGGATCCGAGGTATCTGATTGGCAATGAAAGAGAATGCTTGTCTTAAAGCGAGAATGAGTTATATATAAAAACAAAGAACTTCTTTCAGAAAGCCGATAATCTTTTTATTTTTTTATCCTTAAAAAAAGAGAAAAAGAAATAAGAAAATTCAACCTCTACGGTTCTACCCTAAAGAAGCAATTAAGAAGGTTTTTACTGGGAAGTTGAAACTTGGAAAGTATATGGTATATAGATGCACATATTCTCCCATGTTTTACATCGTCAAACCTACCTAGCTTCATAAGATGACTGCATGTGTGACGTGTCACTGACTTTCTCTCTCTCTTTTAAATCAAAGTATAGAAATGAGACCGCGTGGTCATCCATATCACGCATCATTTGTTGTATACATATATAGATGGACCTTCGTGAAAGTTCAGACCGGCTCAGATGTGGATGACATATATATGCATATCCCCTCCAGGGCTCCCCCACATGCCCTATTATATTTATATATTCTGCGATCGAGCGCTCTGTGGTGCGTGCATGTATCATTAAATCATTTGTTACTGCTGTCATAGCTCACACGCATTTTGGAGACACTGTTTGCCCTTAATCTCGTGCGTGGCACGCATTTGCCCTATCTGTTGTTCCACACCAAGCAGCCTGTGTCTTCCTAGGTGGTGAGCGGTTTGAAACTTTTTAGTGACTTAACCAAGAGTTTTTCTTCTAAGCTTACACGCGTGTCTATTCACATATGTATATATTAGTCGTTAACCTGTGTAATATATAAAAATAGTTACTGAATGAAGTTAAGGAAAAATAATAATTATTTTTGAGTTAGAGTAGTAAGCAAAAATGCATAAAATTTTTTAAAAAAAAATATTGAAAGAAATAACACAAAATTTTATTAGTTAGGAAAAAGGAAACAATTTTATTTTATTTATTAGTTTTTTGTGGGAAAAAAAGAAACAGAATGATGTGTCTCTAGTTTAGTTTGGGTTGTATATATAGGTATATATAAGATAGATTGTAATATATATGTTGAAAAATACCTATTAGCTAAAAATGTGCCTATTGAATGAAAATGTGTCTATTGATTGAAAATATGCCTATTGGCCAAAAATACGCATATTGAATGAAAATGTGCCAATAAAAAAGTGTTTATTGAAATGTCATAATCCTTCATATTGGATATAAGAAAATGTGCTTATTGGCCAAAAATGTGCCTATTGAATGAAAATATGCTTATTGGTAAAAAATGTGTCTGTTAAATTCAATCCGTCATTTTAAAAGGATTTTTTTTTTTTTTTTAAATTTTAAAGATTTTTAAATCATCAATCCCAAAAGTTGGAAGTAAACTACTATAACCCATCATGCACAATATCAAATGACTGGTCATAATAAGCCATGGTATCCTTTAGAAAAAAAAACATCATGTCCTCGATTCAAGAAATAGTTTTTTTACTTAATAAAAAAAACAAAAAAGGAAACACATCAAGATCAATTTGCTGCAGAAATATAGCCAAAATGGGACATAAGAAGTTGTACCCCTATTTGGCGGCAGATAAGAAGGTAGCGATTCAGGGTCTTTAGCATATTTTCCATTTCAGTTTTCCTGTGAGCCTTGACTTGTTCTTCTTCCAGTGAGCTTGCTGGAAATCTTGTACCCACTGCAAATCAAGTTAAACATTAATCTCAATGATTAGAAATCAACTACAACACCATTTTACACATTCCCAACAAATCTCAAATTGTAAACACACGTATTCATGAAAATATAGAAATTTATATATGGCTAAATTTTTATGCGGTCTGACTTACTCAATGGGATTGTTTGTGAAGGCTGAAGAACGTGAAGGAGGCAAATCTTCTTCCCTTTCGATTTCTGCAATGCCCATGCTATGGTCAATATGCTCTCCTTCACGATATCTCCCACAGCAACATATATTATCTCTTCGGTTATACGTGGCGCCACTGGTAGCTCTTTTATCTCTTGGCCATATGCCTCAACCATTGGAGCCCTGAAGTGATGAGACCCAATTTGGGAGCTTGCAGGCATAGGACTCACCACAGCCATGACGAGAAATATTGATGGAAAAGTCAATGATTATTGTACGGAACTAGCAGCGGTTTCTTCGCATGGACACAGTACTATACACTTTCTCTAAAACTCTCTATTTCCAATACCCAATCCAACTTCTTTCTCTTCTCTCTCTCTCTTTATCAAAATCACAACAACCCACTCCAACTTTCTATCCTAGATTCAAAAATAAAAATAAAAAACAAAAACTTTCTATCTTTAGATTCAAAACTTTTCAAAGAACTTGTAACTAGCAATCTCAAAAAACAGGAAAACCCTTTTTAGCTTCATGAATTGAAAAATCTGATGGCTTTACAAGAACTTAAGAAAGAACGCCAACAATTAAAACAAGGACATTCAAAGGAATCACGAAAAGGTCAGTTGGAAAAGCCTTTAGGATACCGTGGATCCGAGGTATCTGATTGGCAATGAAAGAGAATGCTTGTCTTAAAGCGAGAATGAGTTATATATAAAAACAAAGAACTTCTTTCAGAAAGCCGATAATCTTTTTATTTTTTTATCCTTAAAAAAAGAGAAAAAGAAATAAGAAAATTCAACCTCTACGGTTCTACCCTAAAGAAGCAATTAAGAAGGTTTTTACTGGGAAGTTGAAACTTGGAAAGTATATGGTATATAGATGCACATATTCTCCCATGTTTTACATCGTCAAACCTACCTAGCTTCATAAGATGACTGCATGTGTGACGTGTCACTGACTTTCTCTCTCTCTTTTAAATCAAAGTATAGAAATGAGACCGCGTGGTCATCCATATCACGCATCATTTGTTGTATACATATATAGATGGACCTTCGTGAAAGTTCAGACCGGCTCAGATGTGGATGACATATATATGCATATCCCCTCCAGGGCTCCCCCACATGCCCTATTATATTTATATATTCTGCGATCGAGCGCTCTGTGGTGCGTGCATGTATCATTAAATCATTTGTTACTGCTGTCATAGCTCACACGCATTTTGGAGACACTGTTTGCCCTTAATCTCGTGCGTGGCACGCATTTGCCCTATCTGTTGTTCCACACCAAGCAGCCTGTGTCTTCCTAGGTGGTGAGCGGTTTGAAACTTTTTAGTGACTTAACCAAGAGTTTTTCTTCTAAGCTTACACGCGTGTCTATTCACATATGTATATATTAGTCGTTAACCTGTGTAATATATAAAAATAGTTACTGAATGAAGTTAAGGAAAAATAATAATTATTTTTGAGTTAGAGTAGTAAGCAAAAATGCATAAAATTTTTTAAAAAAAAATATTGAAAGAAATAACACAAAATTTTATTAGTTAGGAAAAAGGAAACAATTTTATTTTATTTATTAGTTTTTTGTGGGAAAAAAAGAAACAGAATGATGTGTCTCTAGTTTAGTTTGGGTTGTATATATAGGTATATATAAGATAGATTGTAATATATATGTTGAAAAATACCTATTAGCTAAAAATGTGCCTATTGAATGAAAATGTGTCTATTGATTGAAAATATGCCTATTGGCCAAAAATACGCATATTGAATGAAAATGTGCCAATAAAAAAGTGTTTATTGAAATGTCATAATCCTTCATATTGGATATAAGAAAATGTGCTTATTGGCCAAAAATGTGCCTATTGAATGAAAATATGCTTATTGGTAAAAAATGTGTCTGTTGAATGAAAATGTATCTACCAAAACGTGTCTATTGAAATGTTACAATCCTTTATATTGGATATAGTGATATACTAAAAGGTGTTTATTGATCGGGAATGTGCTTATTGGCCGAAATAGTGTCCATTGAATGAAAATGTGCCTATTGACCGAAAAGATGTCTATTGGCAAAAAATGTGCATATTGAATGAAAATGTGTCTATTGACCGAAAAGTGTTGTGTCTCTAGTTTAATTTGTGTTATATATATATATATATATATATATTTATATATGTTGTAATATATATAATAAAAAGTGTATATTGGCTAAAAATGAGTCTATTGAATGAAAAGGTGTCTACCAAAAGGTGTTTATTGAAAGATCATAACTCTTTATATTGGATATGTTAAAATGTGCCTATCGATTGAAAATGTGTCTATTTAATGAAAAGGTGTTTACCAAAATATATTTATTGAAATGTTATAACTTTTCATATTGGATATACCAAAAGGTGCATATTGACCAAAAATATGCTTATTGGCCGAAAATGTGCCTATTAAAAAAATGAAAAGTCACAACTGTTCAGTGTTTTTAAATGTATATGTGATATTAATTTATGTAGTTGTGTGATGCAATAAAGAGCAATCAATAAAAAATCAAACATTTCGACTATTAATTATTATATAGATATAGATATGTAATATCATTAAAATCGTGACTCAAGTTAAACTCATGATTTTAGTAGAATTTAACACTCATATTTATGCACATTATTGTTTAATATGTTTTACTCTTTCTTCTATAACGAAGGAACAATATTAGAGATGCAAGAATATATATATATATATATTGTTGGGAAATTTAGATCCTAGTTGATAGAATTAACAAGTTTTAAATCCAAGTTGTTAATTAGATTTATTATGAATAAAACTTGTTAAAACAAATAAACATCAATATCATGTCAAAAATAAATGCAGCAAAAAAGTAAATAAGACAAGATATGATGACCTAGGAAAACCAATGAAACAAACTAGTTTCATAGTAAAAAACTTGGAGGGGAACCTTCCCGAAAAGCAATCCACTATAGTAAAGAAAATTTTCAGATCTAGTATAAAACATTTGTCCTTAGACTCTATAATCCCCGTAGATGAACTTATAGCAGAAACTTTCTATCGCTTCAGAACCTCTAAACTCTTCAATATATGAACGCCACCCTTTTGATGCATGAATCCCAATACATGACTCACTCACCAACTTGAGGAAGAAGAATGTTGGCAGCAAAGTTCTTCATTTCATCAACAATGAAGATCAAGAAGCACTTGGTTACAAAACCCTAAGGCATAAAAGACGCAGTAGCTTCTTTCAGAGAGAATAAAGCATCATTCACTTTTTGCATATGTTCTCCTTGTATTCTCTTATATGACGGTCTCTAAAATAAGCCTTATATATGTATAGAGTTGTTAGAAAAGAAACCCTACACAAATACAAAAATATGGGCCGAAAATCAGATTTGAAAATCTAAATTCTCGTAGCCTTGATAGATACCTCGATAGATAGCTATTTGTTGAGTAGCTGTCGGGCTATTTGTCCAGCTTTAGTGAATAGCCCTTCTTCACTTGTTTCTTGGTCCAATCTTTATGGTTTTAATACTAGACTTGAAACAAGGTTTCTTGAAGTATTAAACATATCCTAAATTTACCCAATTACAAGTAAAATGCGTTTTGTTAAAGGATTATCCAACTACATAAATATTGACATACGTTCCTAACATGAATTACATATGTCCTAACACACACACATATATATATATATATATTGATGAGTAGTGTAATGGTCGTCTTTAAAGTGACCGTCATTATTAAAGATGATCATCATTACTAAAGACAACTGTCATTACTAAGGAAGATTGTAAGCACACATTAATACTCAGATATAAATTTCTCACTTAAATGGCACAAGTATAACGGACGTACAACCTTTCCAGCCACTAACTCACATTTGTTACAACTACCTCAAGCTGACTGATAGGTCACAATCTGAATGACCCCTTGTGATTAACCCTAATTAATTAATTTAGCCCAGTAATTAATTAATCAATTAATCATGCAATTTTATGGAAGCACAAACAAATCACCAATCAACTAAAAATGCAGCGGAAAATAAATAACACGGTGATTTGTTTACTAATGGGGAAAACCCTAATGGCAAAAACCCCACCGGGTGATTTTCAGGTCACCACTCCCGAAACTCCATTATTATCAAATCAAGCAGTTACAAGTAAAGGAATTCCAAGTACCTTACCAACCTACAGTTGAACCCTTACCCCAATACCCAATTGGACTTGATCTGTAGTGACAGTCTCCACCTTTGATGCACGGCTCCCAAGTACGTGACTAACCAATGCGCGGATCCAAGTACGCGACTTCAGAACACCAACTGAGGAAGAATGGTTGGCTGCAAAGTTCTTCAGATCATCCTTTCTGATGAATAGCAGGAAGATGCTTGGTTACAAAAGCCTATGGTGCAAATACACAGCAACTTCTTGATGGAAGATGAACTAGGTCAAGAACTTCGTCTGTTGATCACAATTTGCTTAAACAGAGATTGCTCAATGATAATGCAACTTGTGTCACCCAATAGACTTGATGACTTCAACACTTGACCTTGAAACATTGTTTCTTGAAGTATTAAAAATACCTAGAACTACCCAATTACAAGCAAAGTGTGTTTTGTCAAAGGATTAGCCAATTTACATAACTAAGTGACATATGTTCTTAAACAAGTTAAAACATATATGTCCTAACACTGACAATTACACAGTCGTTATAAGACATTGAATAGGGAAATTAAATGGCTATTAAATGAGTCATTTAACCCTCTAGCTCAACTATAACTAATAGATAGCGATAAAATGCTCGTCCATATTGCAAACCGTCTAAGTTAATGACGAGTAAAAGTATAGACGAGCATAAGCACATTAATTCCAAACAGCATTTAATGACCAAATGATGAATGAATGCAGAGCTATTACCACTGTCCAATTATATCATTTAATGGCCGTTACGAACGTTAAAAAGTTAGGATTAAGTGGTCATTATTGAGCCATAAATCCTTCAGCTCAGGTACAACATAAGGAGAGGCCAATAGATTGGATATTTACTCACATAAAGACTATATAAAGCCAGAAGAGACAAGTAAGTGATTCATGTTGAACACACACACAAATTGCTCTACAGATTACTTATTTCTAAAAAGTTTAAACCAATTTAAGTATCAAAGGGCTCTTAGTAGGCCCCAAACCGGTGTCATTATCTACTTAGTGTTTTCTCTTACACAGAATCTCTAAGTCATCCATCGTACTAACGAGAAATATACTGGTGAGGCGAAATCGCGTTTTGTCATATATATATATATGTGTGTGTGTGTGTGTGTGTGCACGCACACATGTATTTACAATCCATGAAGATGATAAATTTTAAATGGTTAAAGTATAACTTTTTATATGGATATTGATGATGCAAAAAATCAACAGTTGAGCTCCTCCTTGTCGTGGATGGACAAAGCTGTGATTGGGGTCGTTTTTGTTGGAGGAAAACTTGAAAAAATAAACTGGGTGGAAGAGTAACACGCTAGTGTGGTGTTAGCCAAACCGCCTTCGATGCTAAAGTCAGTAAGGGAGAAAGATTTTAGAGAGAATTGACTGGAGAGTGAGTTTCGTCGAGTATTTGTGTATACCTTTAACTTCTATTGCCTTCTCTTTTATAGTTGCGTGCCTAATTAATGGGCAATGAATTGCTGTATTTATGTTCAACGGCCAATGCGTTACAAAATTTTTGTCTGAAGTTCACTGCTCATTCTATGACTATTGTTCTGTCCGTTATGCTTTATCATCAATGAGCCTAATAAATGTGTGATATCTTCCCTTGGTTAATGACGATCTTAGTTTAGTGACAATCGTAAATTTTTGACTCATCAAGTATATTTCATTTTTGTTGCATCATTAACATTCTAAAAAAAATTAATACTATTACAATTTTAATATCTATTTATTGAAGATGTGACAACGTCTAATCTACTCAAGCTATATTGCCACTAGGTCCATTTATAGATAGAACATGTAGTTGAATTTAAAGCATGTAATTATTTGCATCTCCTTATTCTCATCCATCTTCTAATCTATTTCCATTTTTTTTCATATAGTATACAAGTTATATTTAAGTTAATCCGGTGTATGTTACATCAGCTAATAAATTTTTATTAGATTAATATTTTTAAGACTATATCATTAGTATTATTCATTCTTTTTATTTTTAACACGTTTGACATATACAGACCCTAAAAAAAAAAATGGTATGACACATTTATATCAATCAAATTTTATTTTCCATCTAATGTATTATGTACTTTGCATAATTTAATAATAAAAATAAATAAATAAATAAATAAAAACCTTGATTATAGATGAAATGCTTATTAATCGTTAATTATTTTGATATTTTGTAGGTATAAACTAGGGTATAATAAGACAATGTAATCCACATCTCTTTCTTGTTTGAGGCGTGAATAGAAGTTAATATATTCGATGTTGAATTTTCAAAACATGAAAAGAAGGTGATGCTAGCTTGCTGCTAGTCAATCAAGGGTTTTGAACTCCTAGTAGGACCGCCATAGCATGCTAGAAAGAAAAATTGAACTCGCAGGCTTTAACATTTGAACTTAGAGTCATTGTCGAGCTAGAACCCACATTCATATTAACGTTCAACCCCTATTGTAAGGGGGTCAATTCCAAACCCAAAGCGACAAGTCGACAATCACAGAAGGAGTGACTATGACTTTGAACTGTTATGAAAAAATCATTACATAATAATTAATAATGGGGGTGATTAGTACATGTACTTAAACAATAATTTTTGGTTTTTAAACAATATTATACGTATTTCCACATATTTTTTCACCTATACATATTTTCAAAAAATACAAATAACGTTACTAGAATAACATTACCAAACGGGTCCTAAATTACATATAACTAGCAAAAGTTATACCAACCAATTAGTGAAACTTGAACATAACTAATAATACACTATTATAATAACCTTGTAAAATTTATTATTTAATCGACCAAGTAAATGAAAAATGTAATCTTTTTTTGAGCTTTTCATAATATGGATGTAGGATTTACATGTTGAATTATTTCAATTTTTTGTGCCATTAGTTCTCCTAATCTCTCTATCTTCCCCCATCATGTCATGTGCCCCTCCTCCTTCTTCTTCATTCCCTTTCTTTTCAACTTCGTTTTTTTTCTATATTTTTCTTTTCTAGGCTGGCATTGCTTTTTCTCTCTTTTCAACTCTGCTACAGATATAAAAAGCTCACCCATTTTCTCTTATAGAAGTTATTCATCTCATTCGGGCACGCAACACTAAGAAAAGGGAGGATGTATGACAATTTCTATGAAATTTTATTGAAACTTGTTCTTTTATTTTTTTTTCCCTCTAGGTGAGGAGGTTGTGAGATGGTTGGTTCTTGGTCTTTTCAGTTTTCCTTTTATCCTTTCTATCACTTAATATATTTTGTTTTCTTAATCAATTCGAAACAACCCCCAATACTGCGAAGGGAAGGGGGGGAGCTATGACCCTTGCTGATAGGGGCAGAGTTGTTTGGGGGGCGGTGGGGGTGTGTGGGGGGCGACAATTACCAACAAACACCTTTAAAATAGGAGTAGATTAGTTTTTCCCTTACAAAATTTTAGAATAATTTCCCCCAATGAGATAAGTATAAACTCACTCCTTACAATGATAGGTATATGTTGGGTTAAAATGAATTCACCCCTTGCAATTAATTAATTAATTAGATCAAATTTCATGCAATAGTGGTAGCACAAACAAATCACCAACTAAACTAAATGCAGTGGAAAATAAGTTTGATATAGGTGATTTGTTTACGAATGGGAAAAACTACCAAGGTAAAATCCTACCGGGCGATTTTAAGGTCACCTCTCAAAAATCTACTATTATCAATTACAAGCGGTTACAAGTATAAGGAATCTTACCAAACCCTTTGACCTATCCTGAAATACCAACCTACAGTTGAACCCTTACCCCAATACCCAATTGGACTTGTATTGTAGCGGCAATCTTTCTGTTTAACGCACGAATTCTAGTACGTGACTAATCAATGATGCACAAATCCCAGTACGTGACTAACTCCAGCAACTTGAAGAGATTGTTGGCTGCAAAGTTCTTTAGTTCATCAGTTCATCAACAATGAAGATTAAGAAGCTCCTTGGTCACAAAATCCTTGGCGTAAAGACGCAGTAACTTCTATAGAGAGAATAATGAACTAGGGCACTATCTGCATGCGCGACGGCCTTTAAAATAAGGCTTATATATATCTAGGGTTATGAGAAAAGAAACCCTATACAAATACATAAGCTTGGGTCGAAAATCAGATTTGAAAATTCTAATTTCGTAAGTCTCAACAGAAACAGTTTGTGTCGAGCTTTTGTCGAGTTTCAATTTTAAATCTCGATAAAAGTCTTTCTGTTGAGATTGCTATTGAGCTTTAATGAATAACTCTTCTTCACTTGTTTCTTGGTCAGATCTTCATGGCTTTAACACTTGACTTGAACAACATGTTTCTTTAAGTTCTAAACCCATCCTAGATCTATGCAATTACAAGTAAAGTGCATTTTGTCAAAAGATTAGCCAATTACATAAAATATGTCTCTAACAATATAACCTCATTGCACTCTTTATTTATTTATTTATTTATTTTTGTCAAAGATTATAACCCTGTAATATAATTAAGTATCGTGTGTGGTGTTTATAAATAATTAAAAGAATAGAGAAAGAAATTTGTAATCCATATAATTTTTTAAAAGCAATCAAGGCAATAAGGAGGTATATAACTTTTCAATATATTACTATACTTTAATCAAGGGAGTCGATTCCGTACCGAACCCGTCAATACCGCCGGTATATACCGTACCAGCAAGCAAACCGGTACATATAACCCCCCTGTTTCGTACCGAAAAAATACCAGTCATGTACCGGCCGTACCGGCGAATTTCGGACAATACCGGCCGGTATAGAAAAAAGTTTTTTTTTTTTTTTTTTTTTTAAGTTTTGTAATTTTTGAATTTTTGCTAGGGCAAAATGGCAACTTATTTACATTAACTTGTTAGTATTATTTGTTTTCTTAGTATGCAATAGTAACTTTTAAGCTTTCTATTTTTTATATTATGTTTTTTTTTTCTTTTAATTGATACTAAAGTCTAAAACCATGAATAATTAGTTCTGAATTGAGGAAATGTTTTATGCTAAACTTTTATATTTATTATAATATACACACACACACACACACACGCACATATATATATATATATATTATTAAACTTTTATATTTATTATAATATACACACACACACACACACACACGCACATATATATATATATATATATTATTTATAAATATAAAAAATTGCGGTAAACCTAAAACGGTACACCGATATTGACCGGTATCTGAAATATATCATACTGCTAGCCAAACTGGTACAACCTCTGGTACGGTATTGACTCCCTTAATTTTAACACCTTCACCTAGGTTTAAAGTAATCAAATTATATATTTAAATTTGATGTACTTAGATTAATCTATTTTATTTGTTTTCAATTGTATTTTTTAATATTATCCTCCTAAACTAAAATCCTGACTCCATATTTTATAATTTGGTCCCTTTGAAATAAAATCTCACTTGGCAACTCACCTCCAATATGGTATTCACAAGTTTTGTTGGGGTCAAAGGCGGCCACGTGGGTTTATCATATACACTGCATTGAGGTATGAATCTAATGAAATCTGTTTATTAATGATTTGTCATTTTCGCTACAATTATTATTATTATTATTTTGTCAATATTGATGACGGATGCTTGATGGGATTTTGTTTATTCTATAGAAAACAAAAAGGTTTCACTGGTGGAAGAGTAAATAATTTAATGGTAATGTGTAGGTGGAGTTTTCAGGCTACTCTTATGGCAAGTGCATAGTCATGCTTGTTCCCTTCTCTAAATCAATGCTTAATTTTCTTCATGGGTAGCCAATTGAGAAGCTTTCTGCAATCATCAAATAATAAGGCAAGTTCACCAAAACATTCAGTAGAAGATCGACAGACTTCACTACCACATTACAACGAATTTTCCTATTGACATTACAATCAGATTTCTTATGTCCAAAAGCATATGATTTTAAACTGTATTTTTAAATTCATTCAGGAATAACAAAAACTAAAAAACTCTTTTTAAGGTTTGTATTTGTTTCAGAATAGCTTATTTAGCTGAAATTAAAAACTTTGTGCTGAAAGTACTGTAAATAAAGTTAAAAGATAGTTAAAATAGTACAATGAGACCTATAAATAGTACCAAAAAGTACAATAGAACTTATGAATAATGCAAAAAAAAAACTGAATAGTAAAAAAAAAAAAAAAACTGGTTTTTTTAGCCAATATGGAACGCATACTAAGAATCACCATTTTTATTTTTAATCTGTGTTCCATTGCTAAAGAGAAATGCAATTTCTTTAATTTTATGAAAATGTTTTCAGTACGCAGTCACAAGAAAGTTGAATTTGGAGTCTTCAATTAGATTTTGTCCATGGCAAATGGAAGCAAACCCTTTTTCTATTTCTTAACACCGAATTATCGTTCCAATTGTATCGGATGTCCCCGAAGTAAACAATTATTTTGTTTTGTCAAACTGAAGTAAACAATTTTGAGAAAAAAGCAATTTCTTGGTAAGTTCGACACTGGAATCTTTTGGCATAATTCATTAACCTGTAGAAAAGTCCATATAAGTCTTAGTGTGTTTCAACAAATTAATTAAATTGTAACGTGAACCTACAAATTCAATGCATCCACGGATCAGAAAACAAAATTTTAGCACGACAAAACTTCGTATGAGACAAAGAAAAGCCCTGTATAATGACATATATTGTGGTTCAATTCCTATTTGTAGTTAAAACTTCAAACATCAAAACCTTACTTATGTCAGTTATGTGTTTCCTTGCTATACAGCTATGACTTTATCCCAAAAAGTCTACGGAATCCAGCTGGGCGGGCCTGAGCGGCACATTGATTCTATCCCTTTTGGATATCCGGTTGGAATATTCCAACGATCCCACCATTTAAAAAAATAAAATGGAGTAAGAATTTATTCTAAATAAGGAATCTAAATGGTCAAATACCTTCTTCTCAAAATAAAAAATAAAAAATAAATGGTCAAATATCTTGCTTGAGAAATCTTGGAAACAACGGCAAGAATAATATTAATATTCCGGCAACGTTGTTTTCTATAGGATATTGATACATGAAAATGAAATGAGGGATAGAATAAAGAACCTTGAATTTTTATTCTTCCAACGTCTCTAGAAGATCCTAGTATAATATGATTAAACTACACAATTTGAAGTAATGACAATTATTTATTTATTTAGAAAAAAGTTAATGGATATTCTAAAATTATTAGTTTAGAAAATACTTTTGAAACTTTTTTATGGAAAAAAAATAACTGAATTTTTTAACAAATTTTTTTTTTTTTTTGACAAACGAAGATATTTAGACTTTTTTTAAGTATTTGACTATTTCCTCACATGTATATAGTCTTACAGTCTTGCATTTACCAGGTTTTACTGAAAAGAATTCCTTGGAGGTGGCCCTAAGATGCTGGTAAGAAGTTTCAAACATAGATTTCAGGAATATCATGAGGCTAGGAACTATTAAACCAACAACCCCTTGGGATTTTGATAGCTTTTTATATTTCCATAAAAGTGGTTTTAAAACTTTATTAAAATAGTCTATTAATAAATGCCTTAAAAGCACTCATTAACAAAACATTTTTTTATATACATTTTGAAAATTTTATTTAGCCGAGGATAAAATCAATACATCATAAGCAACAAAGCTTGAATAATATACAATGTTTCTTCTATCCAAGTGTTAGGTTCTAAATGTTTAGAACAATTGGCAAATTATGAACACAAACTTGTCTAGATATAGATCTTATAGTCTATAGGTTTTATTAGACAATACTCAAGGTGATTCAAGTCAAGATTCAAGAACATACAAGCTGCAGGAAGAAGACTTCATATTCTGCCTGGTTCGATCGATCGAAGAACAGGCTCAATCAATCGAAAATCGTATCTGTAGAATTTTAAGTTGGTCCAAATAGCACTTAAGCCCATTAAGGATTAGGGTTTCAGATCTACTTCTCCCACTATATAAAGGAAACCCTAAGCCACGTTTTTGAGACTGAAGAGAGAGAGATTAAAGTGCCTCTTGTGCCTCTTTTGGTCTTAGGGTTTTATACCCAAACCTCTCTAAAATCTTGGTTGCTTGAGAGTTGTATTGTTGCTCATATTACAGTTTTGTGTAAATCTCTTGTGAGATCTAGAGGTGCTTTCCTTTACACAAAATTCAAGGAAGAGATGTTATCTACACCTTGATAATCAACTCAGTTACTACCATTGAAGCCTAAAGAAAAACAAGCGTGGATGCTTGTATCTGGTGGTGAATCCAAGAAAGAAGGAGTCCGTAATCTTGGAGCTTACACGTGGTCATGTCAGTAAGTTCTACTGGTGGATAGTAATAAGAAGTCAAGTGTGGGGGCTTGTAAATCTTATTGTATGAACTTCGATTCTTTCAAGATAGTGGATTCAAGTTTACCTTAAGGATAGCTAGATCAAATCCTCCCCAGGTTTTTACCGTTTGATTTTCTTGAGTCATCATATCTTTGTGTTATTTATATTTCCATTGCTATATACTTGATATGATTGTAATAACCTAGATTTGCATAATTTGACTAAGTTAATCACTTGGCTAATTACTTAGGTTAATCTAGTTGGGTTAAGGGGTCTAAAAACTGTACAAGTGGTATCAGAGCAGGTAGCTCTTTGTCTATAGATCTTTTAATTTCTGAGCTGATCCTTGACCCCTGTTGTCATGGACAATTTGAAGTGTCTTTCTGATCATGTTTCTGGTCATGCCTCTGTTGATTTTATTGATGTCTGTAAAACTCTTCGTAAGGAATTATCTAAATCTTTGAAAATTTCTAAGAAATTTAAAGAAGAGTTAAAATTGGTTATCTTGAAAAAGAGGAATTGACTGTGAGATTGGATGAATCTAATAAAAAGAATGAATTTTTGAAAAATCAAATTTCCTCTCAAGATTAGAAGATGAAAAGCTTGGAACTAGAGTTAGTTGAATTTAAAGTTAAAATTGAAAATTTGACTAGTACCAAGCCTGTTGTTGATAACAGAAGTGTTTCTGTTTCTCTTAAGTCTAAAACTGAGAAAGTTTATATCTCTCATTTCAAGAGAAATAATAAAGAAAAGGCTTATTTTGCTATGTTAGACAAAGTTAAAAGTTCTGATGTAGACGCTGAAGTTTCTAAACCTATGTCTAAACCTACTGTTAGAGAGCATAATAAATATGTTTTTGTGTCTACTTGTCATCTTTGTGGTGTTGTTGGTCATATTAAACCAAATTGTTCTTTGTTGATGCAAAAACCAAAATCTGAGATTAGATTTGTTGTTAGGAATACTGATGTTCCTAAATTTGTTCCTGTGTGCCTTTTTTGTGGTGTCCGTGGTCACATTCGTCCTAATTATTATAAATTGAAATTTACGCATTCTGTATGTCAATCTAGTATATGTGATGATATTTCTCCTGCCATAAGTCCAAATAAATTGTTTCATATGCTTTTGAAAAATTTAAGCTTGTTGACTTGTGAAAGAAAATTGCAGGATTTTAGTCTTTCTCAGAAAATTGGTGTAATCCCTTAAATACACTCTGCTTCACATGGATTTTCACCTACAAAACCGAAGACTAGTGTTAAATGGGTGAGAAATGGTTCTCTAAGGTGAGTGTTGTTAACTTGTCCCTGATTTAATTCTTTCAATTAATTGTGGACATGTTTTGTTTCTGTTTTTGGTCGTGTTTTTTTTTTTTTTTTTTTTAAATCCAAAAAAAATTGAAAATTTTCAAAAAGATAAAAATATTTTATTTTGTGTCATGTTTTGTTTCTGTTTTTGGTCGTGTTTTTTTTTTTTTTTTTTTTTAAATCCAAAAAAAATTGAAAATTTTCAAAAAGATAAAAATATTTTATTTTGTGTCTAGTTTTTCTTTTTGAGGATTACATGAATTATGATATCTCTCTCTTGATTTAAAGCATGCTTGACATTGTGGAGAAACTTGAATAGTATGTGTTATATAAGTGCTAAGCTATTTCTAATTTTGTGTGAGTATGTACTAGTTTGTACATGTACTCAAGGGTTAATTAAGAAATTGATATTTCTTGTTTGTGTACCCTCTATAGCTTAGTTGAGCACTGTGATGCATTGCATTTGCATTTTTAATCATTTAGCATAATATGTGCTTTTTTGTTTTTGGTCATATAGTTTTTAAAACCAAAAAGATTTTTGTGTTTTGTATTTCACATCTTGGATTTATAATCAAGGATTAGCCATATTATCTTTACATAATAAGTTTATGTACCTTATTTAGTTTTGATGAACTTATTTATTGTACTTAACTAGTTGAAACTTTGTAGTGCATGTTGTGTGGGAAAGATGTTTATGGTGTTTATCACTTTGTCTTAATCTTGAAGTCACTTGTTATTTGACTGTCAGACTTGATCCTTTTGAAAAAGACATAAATAATTATAAGGTTGAATTTAATCAACCATTAATTGGCTTTATTCCGTGACCAATTTGCTTGTAATTTAGCACTTAGCAACCCTGTATTTAGGTGGGAAAATTGTAAGGGTAGTATGTGAGAAGATGTGAAGAAAACCTCAAGAGTGTGCAAGAAAAACAGAGGCTCGCAGCTAGGGCTTGCGGGTGGATCGCGACTGGCAAGCCGCCAAAGGCTGGCACGTGAGAGGCACACTGGGAAGCTGAAGGGTCGCGCCAGCTGTCACACTACAGGACAAAAGTTCCAGTCTAACCAGGCCGTTACGTCGCGACTTGAACTCGCGACTTGGACAAGCTGCGAGACCAAGTCGCCAACTTGCCTTGTTTGGCAAAAACTGACGTTTTGCATTCCCTTCTCACCCTACTATATATACACCCTTATACCCATCATATTGAGAGAGCTTCCAGAGAGAATTTTCTGAGAGAAAACCCTAGAGAAAAACAAGATTGCCTTATCCCCAATCTTCATCCAAAGAGACTTTACAAATTTTTCTACTCTCTTCCGCTCCATTGTCATACCCTTGAGAGGTCATTTACCAAACCCTTATCTCACCACACCCACGTCTGTGAGAAGGTCCATTTGGTGCTTTGGGAAGCAGTTTGGAAAGGAACCAATATACATTGGTTGATGCTATGGTCAAGTAGCGGAATCCGGCAAGCTAAAGAAGAAATAGGTTCGGCGTAACTTCGTTGGAGCAAGAAGCTTGGAGGGCTTAGGTACTTAGGTAGATTAGGCTTGGAGGGTCTTCTGCTATTCATGTATCCCAACTATATTCTTTAGTGGATTTTATCACCGCTTGGAGTGCGGCAGAGAGGTTTTACGCCAAGGACTTCGGTTTCCTCTTCGATAACACATCGTGTGTTGTCCGTGTGTTTGCATCTTCCTTTCCTTTATCTTTGTCTTATATTTACTGCTGTGGATGTGTTTATATTTGGCTTAGATTGTTTATCAATTCTGTTATAAGCTTGTCATCATGTTCCGCACATTAATTGTTTGATATAAAGCTTGAATTGGTAATTTTATAATTTGGGGTCTAAACGTTCAAGGGTGTTTCATTCCCATATTGAACTTTCAATAATCATCTCACCACTGTTCACTAGTCAATCATGAACACTTTAGTGCATATCGTAAGATTCTGTACTCAAGAAAGTGTAGCACATGCACATAAAGAACATAAGGTGTAGCCTTGGTTTAATTGCTTAACGCTTAAAATTGGTGTGTACTATTAGGCTTGATGCCAAATCACATAATTAAAATTGGTGTGTATATTATGAGGCAAAATTCAAGAAACTTACGTGATTGCAAGCTTATTTTCTAGGAGATGTGGGAGTTATATGATGTAACTCCTTAGGTGATAGTCTCTTTTAAATTCTATGTGATGAATTTTGTAGACTTTGTGATTGATTGTTATTCACATATCACCTCACATATATATCAAGTTTTTGCTAGTTGCACACACTACACAAGTTACTCTTTGCTAAACTTGGTATATTATATTGTGTGTGATTTTGTTGTAGTCATCCAAGATTAAAAGTTCCTTGATTTTAATGCAAAATGTGTTTAATGTTTGCACTTTGAGGACAAATTGATTGAAAATATTGATTTTGGAAAATCTAGGTTGAATTCAAGTGTTTTTGAAAACCTTTTCGTCTCATACTCATGCATTTTTTTTTTATTATTATAAAACAATGTGCTTTGAGGAGTTTCTACATTAAAATGCCGTGTTTTTCAAAAATATGTTTTTTCCAGACTTTCGATCGATCGAACTTGTTTTTTGATCAATCGAAATTGTGATTAAAATTTTTGGTTTGAGTCTGCCTAACTAGATTGATGTTCGATCGATCGCAACTGAAAAATTTTTAGTTTCTATGTTTTTGACCAAATTTTTTTTCATGCATCATTTGTGTTTAGGATTCACATGCATTGCATTGTTTTTATATCCATCTTGCAATTTTGTAGTCATATCTCTCATTGTTTTCACACATAAAATGCATACACTTTGTTACATTGGGTACTCAACTTAATCAAAAAATTGATTGATTAATTTTTGAGCTATGTACTTTCTAGTATATGCATTTTTTATATGTGAATTGTAGAAAATATTTTTCTTAAGAAATATGATGGATAATCAATGTACAAATATTTTCTCTACTCATGCAATTGTTTATGGGTCACATAGTGCCATGTCTGCATTTTATTGAAAGAGAGAATATTTTTTCTTAATGTGTATGCTCAACTTAGTTTTTTTTTACAAACTTGGTGTGTGTCTTTTTATTTATCCCTTCCCCCTTTATTTTTCCCCAAAACTTGTTTTGTTTTTTCCTATTTTTATAGGGGGAAATTTTTTTTAAAACCTTTGTGGTTCTTAGGGGGAGTTATTGCTCTTCATAGGAGGAGTTGTCTCTATTTTCTCTTACTCTGTTGCGTATGTTTTCTGTCTACCTTCTGATTAGGTAATCTTTGTCAATACATGACAAAAAGGAGGAGACATTGATGACTTGTTTGTTTTGTTTAGGGTGAGAATATAAAAACTTTTTGATGTATCTAACTTAGGGGGAGAGTTAGAATTTATTTTGATATATTTGTTCCTTGTTTCACTTCTTATTGATTTATATTTATGAGTTCTTCATTGGTATATGTCTTTATTTTGTGTTATGTGAAATCAAGAATTTATTTTTATTTACTTGTATTTTCCACACATGCGTTTATGCGTTTTGTTTAGTGTTTCAGGAAATATACAGGTTGATTCAATTGAGCTACTGTCTACACTTGCAACTGATGGATAGAAGTTAGGTTGAATTTGTTGTAATGGGCATTTTATTGTATTGGGTTGTTCTTGAATTTGAGCATTTCATTTTGTATGAAAGTTTTGTCACGAATTGCCAAAAGAAGAGTTTGTTAGGTTCTAAATGTTTAGAACAATTGGCAAATCGTGAACACAAACTTATCTAGATATAGATCTTAGAGTTTATAGGTTTTATTAGATAATGCTCAAGGTGATTCAAGTCAAGATTCAAGAACATACAAGCTGCAGGAAGAAAACTTTATATTCTACCTGGTTCGATCAATCGAAGAATAGGCTCAATCAATCGAAAATCGTATCTACAGAATTTTAAGTCGGCCCAAACAGCAGCTTAAACCCATTAAGGATTAGGGTTTTAGATCTACTTCTCCCATTGTATAAAGGAAACCCTAAGCCACGTTCTTGAGACTAGAGAGAGAGAGAGAGAGAGAGAGAGAGATTAAAGTGCCTCTTGTGCCTCTTTTGGTTTTAGGGTTTTGTACCCAAACCTCTCTAAAGTCTTGGTTGCTTGAGAGTTGTATTGTTACTCATATTGCTGTTTTGTGTAAGTCTTTTGTGAGATCTAAAGGAGCTTTTCTTTACACAAATCTTAGGGTTTTCAAGGAAGAGATGTTATCTACACCTTGATGATTAACTCAGTTGTTACCATTGAAGCCTAAAGAAAAACAAGCATGGATGCTTGTATCTGGTGGTGAATCCAAGAAAGAAGGAGTCCGTGGTCTCGGAGCTTGCACGTGGTCATGTAAGTAAGATCTATTGGTGGATAGCAATAAGAAGTCGAACGTGAGGGCTTGTAAGTCTTATTGTATGAACTTCGATTCTTTCAAGATAGTGGATTCAAGTTTACCTTGAGGATAGTTAGGTCAAATCCTCCCTAGGTTTTTACCGTTTGGTTTTCCTGGGTCATCATATCTTTGTGTTATTTATATTTCCGCTGCTATATACTTGATATGATTGTGATAACCTAGATTTGCATAAATTGACTAAGTTAATCACTTGGCTAATTACCTAGGTTAATCTGGTTGAGTTAAGGGGTCTAAAAACTGTACACCAAGTACTAAAATTGAAAAGACCTTTGACATGTTGAGCTAATCCATGCTTAACCTTGTCACAAGACCCCTTTTTTCATAAAAAATTTGAAAATTTTATTTATACAAAGATAAAAGCAATACATCATGAGCAATAAAGCGCTCAATAATATACAATATTTCTTCTATCTAAGTACTAAAATAAAAAACGCCTCTGACATGTTGGTTAATCCATGCATAGCCTTGTGACTAGGAAGTTATAATACACGGTGTTTCCTATATCATAATTGCTCAATTTATACATGTTATAATTTGTGTACAAGGAAAAGGTTACCACTGATAAGAAGTTATCGTTATCTTTAGGTGAGGTGCCTATTTCTTAATTAAATTCAAAACACATGTTGTATTTAATTTAATTATTTTTGAAAAATAATTTTTTTAATATATTTTATTGGTCAATACAACTATGTATTTGAACTTAATTAAGAAATCTACGAACTACATCTAAGGAATTTGTCTTTGTCGTTAATTAATCAATCCATTTAAGTCTAAAAGTGTAGCCAAAAGTCATGTGGCTCAAGGTTTTAATATCTACTAGCGTTTTCGAAAACATTTAAAGTTCAAAACTCCTCACTCCTAACTATTGAAATATTGTTTGAAAAAAAGGCTAAAATATAAACTGTATCCTTTAAATTTGACTATAATCTATTTTCAATCTTCTAATTTTATTTTCATTCAATTGAGTTCTCTAAATTTTAAATTTATTTTAATTTAGGTATGCTGTTTAATTTTGTTAAAAATTTGTAATAATTTTTTTTTCACATGAAAAAATTTATAAAATCTATTGAGTAAATTTGAAAATTGAGAATTCAATTGAATCAAAGTAAATTTTTTTTTTTTTTTTAAATTCAATCAAATTTAAAAGATACAATTTACAATTTAGCTATTAAAAAAAAATGCATATGTTAGTAGCATATATTCAACAGCTTGCGTGTAAGTGCCCCACGCAATTAATGAGTTGATTGATGATTTTAACACATCTTAGCTAAGAGTGTGTTTAAATAACGCTTATTTTGCTGAAAACTGAAAACACTGTAGCAAAATAATTTTTAAATATGTGAATAATGCCATGGGACTCATTTTTAATGAAATCTTTGCTAAAAAAAAAGAGGTTTGTAGGTCCCATGTTTACGGGGCCCACTAGAAAAGCATGAAACGCTCTTCTTAAAAAAAAAAAAAAAAAAGAAGGTGAAACACAGACACTGGACGCAGCCACTGTATTCAAATGGATACTAAATATATCATTCCATAAAATAACAATAATAAAATAAATAAATAAATCTCACCTCATCATGCCCAACAATCTAATGGACTAGGAGCCTTTTGCTAACCAAGGCCCATTTACATCAACCAAAGCCCACATACCTGAGGCCTCAAACAATCAAACCTATTATAAAGTGCATGACAACCCACGACAAGTTCAAAAGCCCAACCTACGAGCACTAGCATTGGTGATACTAAAAAGCTATATTGCTATTTTTAGCACCATTGCATTGACATTGATAGGAATATTTAAATTATTTCTTTCAATTTCTTTTCTTATTTTTTTTTTTTCCTTCTTTCTCAAGTCTACCCATTGCTCCTCAGGCTCAATTCGTCGCATTCAATTTTTGGGTTCAGCTCCCTTCTTCCCCACAACAACAACTAATAACTTTTGCACAATTCCTCAGGGACCTCGTTCTCTCACCATTGTCTTTGCCAAAGGCTACAAAATGAAGACCCATAACCTAGCTTGCGCAGCCGCCCACCTCACAGATCTCGCCTACCCACTCTTCATCTCTTTCTCTTCTAGCCTACCCAGCGTCAATCTATCTTCTCCCTTTCATTTTTTTTTTCTTTCTTCCTCCACTCCTCACCGATCTGGCCTGAGTTTTTTCTTTCTTTCACTAATCTCGCCTGAGTTTTTCTTTTGTTTCTGTGGGTTGATTTTCTTGGCTTGGGTTGTTGTGGGTTTTATTTTTGTGGTTGTAGGTTGATTTTCTTGGATAGTTATGGGCTGATTTTGATAGTTGTGGTGGCGGTAGAGTAGGCTGTGGGTAGTGGTGGTGGTGGTAGGGGTGGGCTATGTGAAGTGGTGGTTGTGATTGTTTTTTATTGTAGTGAATTTATTATTTTATTGTAGTAGATATATTATTTTATTGTGTTGTTTATGTTGTTTTATTGTGTTGAAAGCTAAAATAAATCCATTGATGTTGGGTGTTTTGTAAAGTGAGAAGGTAAAATAGATAAAATAACTTTTTATAGTGTCAAATAGCCAAATTTATAGCCCCACCAATGATCATACCTACCAGATTTCCCACCTTATGACTATACCTACCCTTTTGGCCATCACAAAACAGCACTCTTTAAAGAATGGGTTGCTGCTAGGTAGTGGTTTTTTATACATGCCCTGTTACACACCATGTAAGAATGTGTGTACTAGTGTTGCTTTGAGTAAAAAACATAGAAATCTCTCAAGCCAGTCATCACTGAAGAGCACGCAGACCATAAAATCTAAACCAGAGTAGTGAATATTTCGTCACCAATCTATTTAAGACTTTGAGATGAATAATGATGATCAATTTATTGGAAGCTAGTATCGAAGAATAAATAAATAAATAAACAGCATGAACTGTTCCCAAATAAGTTGTGTTAGGACATATGTGAATCATGTTAGGAATATATGTCAATATAAAATTGGCTAATTCTTTGACAAAATGCACTTTACTTGTAATTGGGTAAATCTAGGATATGTTTAATACTTCAAAGAACAAGGTTTCAAGTTCAAGTGTTAAAACCATGTAAGTCTGTTCAAGAATCAAGTGAAGAAGTGCTGGTTTTTAAAACTTGACAGCTAGTATCTATCAAGGTTTAAAAGGCTGTTTAAGCCCAATGCTCGATAGTGCTCGATAGATAGGGTATCTGTCGAGTTTTATGAAAATTAATTTTTCAGATTTGATTTCACTCCAATCCGTGAATAGATATTTGAGCTTTCTTTTCTCATAACCCTAAACATATAAAATGATTGTTTTAAGGGCCGTCACAGATGATGTACCTCAATGCAAAAGTTTTTTACAAGCATATTATGAACCAAAGACATATGCTATAGTTCATCTCTCTATTCAAGAAGCTGCTGTGTTTGTACACTGTCGGTTGGGTATTGGGGTAAGGGTTCAACTGTAAGATGGTATAAGGTATTGAGATTTCTTTACTTGTAACTGCTTGTTGTGATAATAATGAATTCTCGGAAGTGGTGACCTTAAAATCATCCGGTGGGGTTTTTGCCGTGTAGGTTTTCCCCATTCGTAAACAAATCACCGTGTCAATTTATTTTCTACTGCATTTTAACTTAGTTGTTGATTTGTCTGTGTTACTGCGCTTATTGCATGCTAATTGAATTAATTAATTAACTTGGCTAATTAATTGGTTAATTCATCACAAGGGGTCAACACATTCTTGGCCTATCAAGTGGTATCAGAGTAGGCATACTTTGATTAGGTTTTGATCTTTGCTGTGTAATCCATTGACCCCTATTTGTCATGAATAAAGGACAGTCTCTCATTATACCTCCTTTATTTGATGGCACTAACTATGCATCCTGGAAAGTATGGATGAGAGCTTTCTTGCAGTCATTAGATGAAAAGGTGCGGCAAGCTATGGAGATAGGCTAAACCAAGCTGAAGGAAGCGCCGGCCGATTAGGATGATGCTAAGATCAAGGCAGCAAATTTCAACAGCAGGGCATCGAATGCGTTATTCAGTGCGGTCACAAATGAGGAATTCAATAAGATATCCTCTACTGAAACTGCTAAGGAAGCATGAACCATCCTCTACATAGCCTATGAAAGAATTAAGGCTGTGAAGGATTTGAAGCTTCAAAGGCTTACTACAAGATTTGAAGAGATTAAGATGGAGGAGGATGAGTCATTTGATGAGTTCTATGCCAAGCTCAAGGACAGAGTGAACACAGCTTTTAATCTTGGGGAAACCATTCTTGAACCCAAGATTGTTAAAAAGGTGCTTAGATCTCTACCCGAGAGATTTCATGCCAAGATCACTGTGATTGAGGAATCAAAGGATATTGATAAAATTCCTTCGATAGAGCTAGTTGATAATCTGCAGACCTATGAGTTGGGGTTGACAAGGACAGGGAAATCTAGTAAGGGAAAGAGCGTGGCATTGAAGGCCAAAAGTAGTGATATTGATGAGTCTTTAGATGATGAAGATTCTAAGATGAAATCCTATATCACCAAGCAATTCAAAAAGTTTATGAAGAATGTCAATGCTAAAGCATTTGATAAAGACCGCAAGTAGTCCAATTCGTCTCAGTTCAAGAACCAAGACAAAGGAAAGAAGGATGCTAAGGATGGTGGTCAGTATATTGTTCCCTTAGGACCAAAATGCTTTGGGTGTCAAGGCTTCAGTCATATGAAACAAGAATGCCCTACGTATCTCAAGACCATTGGGAAGAGCAAGGCATTTGCTGCTACCTTAAGTGACACTGAGCCTGAAAATGATTTTAACAATGAGGATGATGGAATTCTAAATGCCTTCACTGCCCCTGTAAATCCTACTTAGGGGATTGTTGAAGATGTGGATGAAGAAGAGGACTTGGTGGAGTCAAAATTTGAGAAGGTGGATGAACAAGATGACATCCATACAGCCTATTCAAAATTATATAAGGTCTTGGAAAAACATGAGAAGTTGTATAGGTTAGCCACCAAGAAGCTCAGTGAAGTGGAGCTTAAATGAGAAGAAATTTCCACAAAGTTTAATGAAGCTTATTAGACCATTGGAGCACAGAGATTTGAGAATAATTTCTTAGCTGAGAAGACTAAGAAGCTTGAGGCAGAATTGTTCCAAGTTAGAGCTCAGCTGGTGAGGACTTCAAGTGCAAAGCTTGACGAGATGCTTAATCTTCAAAAATCTGCCTCCAATTGAACCGGTTTAGGGTATGATTTCTGTTCTCCTAGTATGGCTTCTACTAGTACTACTGTTTTTGTTTCTCCTATTAATAATGTTGAATCTGACAACAATGATGTGAAAAATGTGTTAGTTAGTGAGAGCATAGACAAGAGTAAATTTATCTTAGGAGTGCCCCCTAAGCAAGATAAGAAAGAGACTAGAAACCCTAGGGCTAAAAAGGGAAACACTCAAAAGCCTAAACATGAGAGGCAGCATCTCTATCATCATTGTGGAGTAGTTGGACATACTCAGCCTAATTGTTACAAGTGGTTAGCCACTCAACAGAGCAACAGTACGATCTCATCGAGAAACTAGAATTAGTTTCCATCCTCTTTTGCTCCTTTTGGAGATCTACTCAAAGCCCTCTTGTTCATTTCAAACTTGAACAGTTTCAATTCTTCTCCCTCACCACCAGACCAAGGATTTGCAAAATGGAAAGGTTCTTCCAAGGTGTGGAAGGAAAAAGGCTTCAAGTGATTTAGTCACACACACACACACACACACACACACACACACTCTCTCTCTCCTTCTTGTTGTTGTTTTTTTTTTTTTGCATCACTTATGTGTTTTGCTTTCATGTTTTGAGTTAGTCTAATTTTATGCTTTGGTTTGTTTAACATGTTTTTGTTTATTTATTTTTTAGTTTCGCTTTATTTTTTTTTTCATAAAAATGTAAAAAAATAAATTGAAAAAAATCAGAAAAATTAGAAAAATATAAAAACAGTGCGTGTTTGTGTACATTGGTACTTGTGTACCTTGGATGACCATTGAAACAAAATTTTCTAAATTTTGAATGTTTTATAGCATAGATGAGCATCTCTATGCACAACTAAGCAAGTGAGCTTTGTGGCTCGTGTTTGTGATGAGTAAGATTAAGTAATCTCTTATACTTAATACTTGTATCACTCTTTTTGACAAAAAGGACAAGAAAATCCTAAGAGAAAGGTATAAATAACCATCTCACCACTATTGCCCGCCAATCATGAAATGACATCTTTATGCTTCATCATATCAAAAGTGCAATGTCAAAAGCTTAACATCATTGGGTATTTCTTTTCTCTCTCTTATATGCCTGTGGTACATGGTTTGCTTAAAAGAAAAATATGCAAAGAAAAATAAAAGTAAAAAGAATCAAAATGTTTTATATATGATTGCAAGCGTGTCTTTTAGGAGATGTAGGAGTTATAGGATGTACCTTGAAGGTGATAGTCCTCATCAAACAGTTATGATTGTGTGTAAGTTAAAGTGATTTTCTCATATCTCAAATTGTTATAACATGTAGACACTTATGCAATCTTGCGATATTTTTCACACACAACCCGTAATATTCTTTACTACTCTTGCAGGTACAATGTGATTTGGCCATCAAAAGGAATACATGTGTTGATGTATGCTCACTTAACTATCTTAACTTGTTTTTAAAATGTAAAATTGGTTAGACTTGTTTAGTGTGTGAGTGTGTGTGTGTGTGTGAGTGTGTGTGTGTGTGTGTGTGTGTGTGTGTGTTTTGGATCTAAATGCTTGATATTTTTTTGATGAGAGATTTTTTGAGAGCTTAAAATTTTTTTTGGATCTTTGGTTGAGTAGCATGTTTGACTGCATTTATGTCTGTATTTTTCTCTTTTTTGAAAAACTATTCTTAAGCAACCTCGACAGCTTCTCGATGCCTTTTGACAGGTAGGCCATCTATTGAGCCTTATGAGCTTCCTTTCTTGATAGTTGTTATCACAATCTCGATCCATCAAGATTCTTGATATTCAATCTTGATAGCTGCTCGACAGCTACTTGATCCGTCAAGGAAGTTTCTAGATGCGATGCTTAATAGATGCTTGATAGCTTCTCGATCTATTGAAGTTTATTTGCTATGGACACCACTTGATAGCTGCTCGATAGCTATTTCTCGCTTTTTAATTCTTGACGGCTCTCAACACCTCTTGATCCATCAAGAAACTGGAATTCCTATAAATAGGGTCCGCGTGACATTTCTTTCATTTCTCCTCGATCTCTCTCGATCCTTTCAGACTTTTCACCTTCCTAAACACCTCTCTCTCACTCCAAATCACTTCCCTACTCTCTCTTCGGTCTCAAGATCACTTCCTTTCTTTGGTATGATCTTACTCTCTGTATTCTTATCATGCATTTCATGATATCTGACCTAACTTTTGGGATTTTTATAAACTTTGAGGTTTTTCAAAATTTTGGAGTTTTGTGAAATTTTTGGGATGAGTTTTTGTTTAAATGATTTTAAATCATCATGCATTGCATTACATTTGCATTTTAACTATATTTTCATGCATTATAGATGTGTGCTATATATGTTGAATTGTTGTGTGCTATTATGTTTGAATCGGGCTGAGCCCATGATGTTTTTTTTTTTTTTTTTTTTTTTTTGTTGTTGCATATCACATGCTCATGCATTTTCATGCATACGTACCTTCAATTCTTTATATTTCTATATTGATTTGTTTGGAGTTTTTCTGCGTGTCTCTCTCTCTCTCTCTCCCTCTCTCTTTCTTGCGTTAGTATGCTTTATGGAACCTAAACACAAATCTACTCTGTCTCGGAACTCTCTTCGTTCTGGGGCATCTTCTTCTTCTTCACCTTTTGGCCCCATTCCATCTCACGTCAGGTTCTGTGATGATAAAGCCCGTAAGGACTTTGCAGAGAACTTTTTAGGACGAGGCATTCATTCGGAACGCCAAATCGTTCTATCAGATTTTTTCGATATTAACCTTCCTACTATCATCTACAGTTGGCGTTGGGAGTCACTATGTGGCATCCTGGTCACTTGTCCCTCTGTGATCATACATGAGTTTTACTCCAATATGCACAAATTTGACTATTCTATACCTCATTTTATCACCCGCGTTTGAGGTACGCGCATCGTAGTTACTCTGGATATTGTATCCAAGGTACTAAATGTTCCTAGGGTAGCGCATCTTGACTACCCTAGCTGCGATCATCTGAGGACTGCGTCCAAAGACAAACTTTCGTCTCTATTCTATAAGACACCTTCATCTTGGGGTGATCATCAAAAAAACCCTTGCTTAGATTTTGCAAAAGGTCCGAGGTTCCTTAACATGGTAATGACATTTGTTCTTCATCCTTTGTCTCACTATAACTCTATCACCAAGCATTGTGCTCGATTTTTGTCATCCTTTCTTAAAGGACTTTCTATTGTTTTTCCCTTTCACTTTATCCTATCCCTCGTAGATGTCTATAGGGATACGACGACCTGTGATAAGCTCATTTTTCCTTTAGCTATCACGTGGATTCTTCACGATTTTTCTGTCTCTTATCCCAAGTCTCCTTATTTTTTAGTCATGTGTGTCAGAGACACTGCTATCATCAGACAGAGTGAGGCCTAACTTCGACTGAAGCAGCCATAGACAGAGACAACGACTCGTTTAGCCTTTTCTGCTTCTTCCACATCCGCACCTTCTTCATCGGCGGGTGGTATGACCCTTGAGGCAGTTAGCGCATGGATGCTCGCCTTGACACACTCAGTGATGAGTTGTGTCAGGTGAACACTCGTGTCGGCTGTATTGCTCGACGGCAGGCTCATCTTTGTGGCTTTGTAGAGTCTCCCTCTCTTTCTCTAGAGGCATTTGAGGACGAGGTCAATGATGGTGACTCCGATGATGATGACGGTGATAATGATGAGGATGAGGATGCTAGCTTGCCTAGTAACGATGAGATGACTGCTTGATTTACTTACCATTTGTCATTCGTGACCAAACGGGAGAGTAGTTTTGATATAAGAGTAGTTATGTACATAGGATGAGAGTTAGCATAAGAGATTTTCGTTAGGGGGAGTGTCTTTTCTTTTTGAGAGATGTAGTGAGGTTATTATGTATTTTTTTTTATCTTTCTTTTACATTTACCTCATGTATACCAGTCTTGTGACCATTTGACATACATTGTACTTATCATGGGATATATATATATATATATGTTGATGTATGTTATTCACCTATCTTTACATGTGTTCTTTCTTTTCTTTCTTTATGCATATGATTCTTATTATTTGTATGCAATCCTTTATTTCTATTTCACACTAAGATGCCGTGATGACTTTTGTTTAAAGTGTTTTAGAAATACAGGTTGTTAAAGTCTTCTTGTCATGAACTCTCTTCTTGCAAAGTCTTTCAAGAGTTTGTGTTAGGATAGAATTTATTGTATTCAACAAGTGAGTATGAGTTGAGTGATTTATGACTTCTTTTATGTGTTCATTTGTTTGTTGTGGTTTTGTCACAGATTGCCAAAGGAGGAGATTGTTAGGATATATGTGAATTATGTTAGGAATATATGTCAATATAGAATTGGCTAATATTTTGACAAAACGCACTTTACTTGTAATTGGGTAGATCTAGGATGTGTTCAATACTTCAAGGAACATGATTTCAAGTTCAAGTGTTAAAGCCATGCAAATCTGTCCAAGAATCGAGTGAAGAAGTGCTGGTTTTTAAAGCTTGACAGCTAGTATCTATCGAGGTTTAAAAGGCTGTTTAAGCCCAATGCTTGACAGTTGCTCGATAAATAGGGTATCTATCGAGATTTATGAAAATCAGTTTTTCAGATTTGATTTCACTTCAATCCATGAATAGATGTTTGGGTTTTCTTTTCTCATAACCCTAAACATATATAAAGATAGTTTTAAGGGCCGTCACAGATGATGCACCTCAATGCAAAATTTTTTCACAAGTATATTGTGAACCAGAGACATATGCCCTAGTTCATCTTTTGATTCAAGAAGCTGCTGTATTTGTACACCGTAGGGTTTTATAAACAAGGAGCTTCGTAATCTTCATCGTGTTGATGAATTGTAGAACTTTGCAACTAACATCTTTCTCAAGTTGGTGAGTAAGCCGCATACTGGGATCCGTGCATCAAATTGTTTAGTCACGTACTAGAAGCCATGCATTGAAAGGAGAGATTGTCATTATAGAACAAGTCCAATTGGGTATTGGGGTAAGGGTTCAACTGTAGGTTAGTATAAGGTACTGGGATTCCTTTACTTGTAATTGCTTGTTGTGATAATTAGGGTTGTGCAAATTGATCAGAATACCCGACCCACTCGAAGAACTGACCAGATCCAACCCGAATCCGGCTAACTCGACTACTCCGATGGGTCAACGACGGGTCTTCACCACCAGAAACCAATTCTGGTAGGTTGGTTTCGATTTTCCTCCCCTAAAACCTGAAAAACCCAAACCAACCGAAAGATTTCTAGAGCCCGACCAAATTTTCCATATTTCGGTGTAAATTTTCTAGAATTTGGCGATAGTTTTCCAAATTTCGACGATATTTCCTTTAGATCCAGTGAGATTTTAATTAGAACTAGCAAAATCTCATCGAATCTAGTGAGATTTTCGTTGGATCTGTGTTTTTTTCACCGTATTCTCGCTATATTCTCAGATTTATGACTCCGACCAACCCGCCTGCTACCCATTGATGGTTTGAACTGCCCAAGCTGATTACTCCAACAGGTCGGCGGTGAGTGCATTTTTTTCCCACTCGATTCTGGGTTGGGCACAAACCTGACCCGAACCGACCCAAGGATAACACTAGTGATAATAGTAAATTCTCAGGAGTGGTGACTTTAAAATCACCCAGTAGGTTTTTTTGCTATGTAAGTTTTCTTCATTCGTAAACAAATCACCATGTCAATTTATTTTCTGCGGCATTTTAACTTAGTTGGTGATTTTTTTGTGCTACCACGCTTATTGTATGCTAATTGAATTAATTAATTAAATTGGCTAATTAATTGGTTAATTTATCACAAGGTGTCAATCCATTCTTGGTCTAACAAGTTGGTTACGATAATTGTTCTTTTACTACTTGTGAATGCATAGTTCGTATACATAATAACACAATCTCATAATTTCACACTTGATGTTTATTTGTGAGTTTGGATCCACATTCACTTTTCACGTTTTGTGCAAATGCGTGTTTTACTCTTTTTTTTTTTAATTTTTTTTTGGCACGCATTTAGCTCAGCAAAATTGAAGGTGCGGCTATTGTTTATGCACTGCTCATGACACAGTAGCTGCACTATTAGACTTTTCAACTCATTTTCAGCCACATCAGTGGGTCCGTGCACTGTTCACAGGACCCACAAACTCCACTTTTTAGCAACTTTTTAATTAAAATGGATCTCACAACACTATTCACACATTTAAAAATTATTTTACTACAATATTTTCAGTTTTCAACAAAATAAGTTGTATCCAAACGGAATCTATATCTAGAACTTCAAACGAGCGATGTGTACAGAGAATGTACAATGAGTAACTTGTGAAAACCAATGCTCTTCCTAAGAATGACATGAGGATTGAGGAGCAAGGGAGACGATACCGTACTGTACCGGCCGGTACGGCCGGTATTTTCTGTACCATTACCTTGGCCAGTACAAAAACGTTGGCATTCCGTACTGGTTTAAATACCGGCCATACCGGAGCTATTTCGATTGTACCGAAGAAAAATCTGGATTTCGGTCGGTAAATCTGAACCGGCCAGTAAAGAGAAGAAAAGAAAAAAATAAAAAACTTGTTGTCGCTTGCCACCACAGATCCGGTCACCGACACAACGCTGATACCAGAGTTCTCTGCTTTTTCTTCTCGGCCTCACGTTGCTACTACTACTACTTCGTCCTCTTCTTCTTCTTCTCTTCCTTTTTTTAGTTTTCTCTTTATCTTCCTTTCTCATGTTTTATCTGCCCCTACCCACGAGAGTTGATTCGTTTTTTACTACTAATTGACACACTTTTTAAGGGGCTGACATTGGTTTGACCTGTGAGGATTTAACAAATAGTGAAAATTTGAATGTAACTTTTTAACTATTCAAACTCTCTTTATCACATCAACCAGTAGCCAGTGAAGGTCACACTCACGAGTTCAACACTTCAACTATAGGCTTTATTTTGAAATTCATTATTATTATTATTATTATTATTATTGGTGAATTGAATAAATTAGGCATTTATATTCAATGAGACATAGACTTATGATTTTATATAAAAATAGCGGTAATTTCGAAACGGTACACCGGTATTGTCTAAAATTCGAAATATATCGCACCGCTCGCCAAATCGGTACAGCCTTTGATACGGTATTGACTTCCTTGTTGAGGAGGCATTATTACGTATTATCGAGGAATTGGCAAATAAGGAATCCCTCTCCAGTTTCTTGTTTATTCCTTCAATTTGTAAGAGGAGTAAGCAAATGGTGAACACTAAACCCGTTTATCAAATCTCTAGGTAATAGCTTGAACTGTTTAAACGAAAATTGGTCGTTCAACTCTTGAAAAGGAACATCTTTGCAATGAAAATTGAGTATTAATTTTCTCTCATATATATATCCTATTAATCATTGGAGAAGAATTTTTGGAAATAGAGCTATATAGCCTATATTTTCATATGGCTATATTGTGGCAATTTGAATTTTTTTAGTGACTATCCCTAAATAATATTCTTAGATCCGCCACTTATTATTTAGGGATTGTAATTCCTAAATTTATATTGTCGCATATTTAAGTATCAAAACAATTTTGGTTGGAGCATTTTGGCCAAAAAAACTGATATCATATTAGATATTAACCTACAAATTATCATGCTTCTATTTTAAATAAATATCTTACTATACGAACATAAACCCTTGTGTAATAATATTTTTTTTGGGGTTTATATTCCTCTAGTTAATATGAAAAATTTTCAAATTAATAATAGATGCATTATGTAATTATTGATGTACGACAATTTGCTTGAGGTACTATACGAACATAAACCCTTGTGTAATAATATTTTTTTTGGGGTTTATATTCCTCTAGTTAATATGAAAAATTTTCAAATTAATAATAGATGCATTATGTAATTATTGATGTACGACAATTTGCTTGAGGTACATAGATCCATGGATGATTAAGCAAACTATATTTCAATCATCAAGATTCCTTGATCTTTGATGATTAAGTATAACTAGCTGATATCCCGCATGATGTGCGGTGCAATTTGATAAGTTTTGTGAGAAATCATTTATGACCCATTGATTTCATGAATACTATTATTGTTAGTCACACTTGGTCTATGAGGTTTTCTACTAAAACTAAATTCAAACTAAATACATTGGGGGGGAAATTTCTCTAATTTATGCAACCAAAAAATGTCACCATATCATAGTAAAATTGTCACTTACAAACCTGTTGGTTCCTAGGTGTCTTTCTTGTATTATTTATGTTTTATATATCAATTAGCTATAAAAACTTCTATAATTTCATGATGCAACAATAAAAAAAATAATGTCACAGTGATGCAATAATATCACAATTTAACCTCCAAATTTTAATTGAACTAAAAGTAGCCAAAAATAGATCCTTACCAAGTATACGCATCATATTGAAAACCAAAAATATAAATTGGCACATAATATGAAACAATAAGACTAAATAAATTACAATGCTACATAAGTAAAACTATATACATAAAATCTAAACAAAATATCTAAGACGAACGTAATATTTTGAAAATTAACATATCTCTTAGAAAGAAAAACAAAGATATTGTGAGAAAATTGTGGAAGTTTAATTTTTAAGTCCAATGGAAATGGTAGGGATGTCAATGTTCAACCTAACCCGCGAACACGACGCAAACCCAACACAGGTTTTTGCGGGTTAGGGTTGGGCCTTAGTAGGTTAGAGTCATAAACAGGTTAACTCGAAAGCAAAACGATAAGAAACGTGTCATAAGTGGGTCAACTCGCGTAACCCGCAATAGACACATTTGACATGCCAATTTATTTGTGTCAAAACCCTAGATCTCTAAACCCTACAAACCTTAAATCTCTAAACCTTCTTATAAATATCTAATACCCTAGTTTTATAATTTTTTTTTTGGCATAGAACTTGCACAAATGGAATTGGATGAGCTTGTGGGAGATGTTATGAATTTAGACATCAACAAAGAATTTATGGATGATAATTGTAGTCATAGTCAAGATTATTCTACTATTTGCTAAAATCTCTTTCAATATTGATACTCAGCATTTGGCAAGTTCTGAGGATGTTATATTTTTTTTGAACTATGTTATTTTATTTTTGTTGAACTATGTTATTTTGAATTTATGTTGAAGTGTATGCACTTCTTTTGGAGTGTAAAAAACTTATTTTTATAAGGATGCTATATTTTTATTGAACTATATTATTTTTTGAAAGTTCAAAAAGGGTATAAAACACCTTTGAATGTTTAGACCCCAAATTACAAAAATACCAATTCAAGCTTTATATCAAACAATTAATGTGCAGAATATGATAACAAGCTTATAACAGAATTGATAGAACAATCTAAGCCAAATATAAACATATCCACAGTAGTAAATATAAGGCAAAGGTAAAGGGAAAGAAGATGCAAGCACACGGACAACACACAATGTGTTATCGAAGAGGAAACCGAAGTCCTCGGCGTAAAACCTCTCCGCCGCCCTCCAAGCGGTCAAATAATCCACTAAAGAATGTAGTTGGGATACATGAACAGCAGAAGACCCTCCAAGCCTAATCTACCCAAGTACCTAAGCCCTCCAAGCTTCTTGCTCCAACAAGGTTACGCCGAACCTATTTCTTCTCTAACTTCCCGGATTCCGCTACTTGACCATAGCATCAACCAATGTATATTGGTTCCTTTCCAAACTACTTCCCAAAGCACCAAATGGACCTTCTCACAGACGTGGGTGTGGTGAGACAAGGGTTTGGTAAATGACCT
>NW_027070563.1:0-4797 GCF_002906115.3 Quercus suber | reverse complement strand
TTAAAATGAGTTTTTTTGTTAAAATTTGTGGTTTTATTTGATTTAAACAAGTTGTTAGACTTTGTTAACACAAAATTATTGGGAAACTTAATTGAGTTTAATAAAATAGCAAGTCCATGAGTTTTTTTTCCTCCCTTCTCTTTCTCTTACAAAATTTAGACTATACTCATAACACTCACTTTCATATGTGCAAATTTATTTTCTATGCTATTAATAATATATTAAATGAAAATATAATTATTTTTATTTTATATTATTATTTTGAGTCTAAAAAGCAAATGCCAAGAAAAATATAAAGAAAAAATTATTAGAATAAAAAAACCAAAAAAAAGTAAATGTTGATAATAATAAAGAAAATATCTATGAAAAAAATTTTTCAAGATACTGAACATGATGATAACATTGACTTAGATGGAGTTGATAACCAAAATGATGAAAATTATTATTATTTTGGTTCATATATCATGTATTACTTTTGAGTTTAATCAATTTGAATGTGCATGTTATAAACATAAATTAATTTGATTTATTTAGTTAGCTATGTTAAATTTTATTATATAAGTAATGATTAAATTGGTCACTAGTTAAATATATTTTGAATTTATAATAAATATATCTTTTATATATATATCTTTAATTATTTATAATTTTATGAAGTATTTATGTATTTTACGATACACGATTCGATATGATACACAATACAGAAAATAAAAAATTAATTCACGATACGATTCATGATTTGACAACTATGACAACACCATTTTTAGGTAACACTACTAGTTATGGCCGTACGGTTAAAAAAAACAAACAGCATGGCCCTAAGAGGATGCACACGTACACTAATTATTATATTTCTTTTTTTATTTGATAGGAAAGCTGTAAACTTTATGAAGAAAATCATGAAATGTAAGATACATCATGCATGGAGAAGAGTTTACTCTATAAAACAAGATTCTCTTCCATCCAAGTCATATAGTTATCAATGCTTAAAACATATTTTTGCTAACAAGTGAGCCGGCTTATTGCCTTGTTTGTGAGTGTGTGAAATTCAATCCGATAACAAGCCCATAATTCCTAAGCATACCCGATATTACATGTGCCACAGATTATGGAGGAGCAGAATGGCCACAAAGAGCATTGTATACCACCAATGAGTCCCCTTCAACAATTAAATTATAAATACCAACATCCTATGCAAATTATAATCTAGCTTCAAAAGCCTTTGCCTCAACTTCCAATGCCCCCAAAGGTGAGTTGATCTTCTTGCTCAGAGCTGCTACAACTTGTCCATGAGAGTCGCGAATCACCACCCCCCCTCTTGCTGCCTTCTGAACTTTGAATGCCGCCCCATCAACATTGACTTTGTATCTCAGACCCGTTGGAGGTGACCATGTTACCACCTGGCTCATCGGATTTGTGATCATTAGTATTTCATTTGCAGCAAAATTTTCTGCAAGATACTGAGATGTCCACTGCACTATATCCTTTCCCATCCTCTTGCTTCCCCCATTTCTAACTTTATTTCTATTAAACCATATGGCCCATGCTATTATTACCACCATTGCCACTTTTTCCTCATCAAACGTACCCGACATGAGCAAGTTCCACATTAAATCAAAGAAAGACGTGATACTGTATGGTTCAAAAGAGAAATGAAGTTTGGTACATTGCCATACCTCCTGCGCTCTCGGGCAGCTCTAAAATAGATGTCCCGTTGTTTCAGATTCTGTCCTGCATTCACCACAACAATCCTCTTGCAATACCTTTCGTCTCATCAGATTTTTCTTGGGGGAGAGAATGTCGCGATAGGCTCTCTATGTGAAATGGCGCACCTTGTGGGGAACTGGAATCTTCCATATAACCTCCAAAATCTTCGAAGCTTGCTATCATCTGAGCTAGAACCAAAATTATCAGGTCGAGTGCTCTCTATTGCCAATTTGTAAGCACTTCAGACACTAAATTTACCATTGTATTCACTGCCCAAATCAACTGATCTTCGAGTAACAGCAGACTTAATGGTATGCTCTTTATGCTTCATGGGAAAGAAACACCGCATCGATCACCTAAGTTTTCCAGCTGACAGAATCCTGGGAAACCAACTCACTGACTCATGTATCAGCGTGCAAGAATTATCTAGGAGAGACCACCTTGTACGTGGATGAGGATGGCAACCATTTATCACCCCACACTCGGATAGAAGCCCCATTTCCCACATTCCAACGGATCCCCTGTTGTACCAAGAATTGAGCCGCCATGATACTCCACTGCGCATAGGAAGGATTATTACCAATTAAGGCTTGCAGAAAACTGTATATTGTTTAGCCTGTTAGTGAACATGTGCCTAGCACGTGTGTAATAAGTATACAGCTGTGTTTTAGTTAGTTAAAAATTAGTTTAATTAGCTGTTCAGTTAGTTTCTTTTCCCGCCCTAATGAGTTGTATATAAATAGTTCTATATGTTCATTATTCATCAAGTTAATGAGAAATTACTCTTAATAAAGTTTGTCATGGTATCAGAGTAAGAGGTCTTGAGTTTGATCTCTGTCTCTTCCAGCCTGCTTCTTATTTAAATTCTCAGGTATTAGGTCTAACCTATTAATAGGTAGTTTTAACTCACACGTGAGGGGGGAGTGTTAGAAATATATGGTTAAATGATTAAATTTACTATTTTCTAATAGTTTAAGTTTTTGGGACTAATTTAATAAGATTATAATTCTATATTCATGTCTTGAGTTTGATTTCTGTCTCCAGTTTACTTCCCATTTATTTCTCAAGTGTTGAGCCTCACCTATCAATAGGTAGTTTTAAATTTACTATATTTCAATGGTTTAAGTTTTTGGGACAACTTCCCATTTAAATTCTCAAGTGTTGAGTCTCACCTATCAATAGGTAGTTTTAGCCCACACATGAGAGAGAGTGTTAGAAATATGTGATTAAATGATTAAATTTACTATATTTCAAAAGCTTAAGTTTTGGGGACTAATTTAGTAAAAATATAATTCTATACCCATGGATTGATTGCAATGCCATCGCTGATGGTGCCATATGGTGGATCGGTGCAAAGCTTGAGAAAGCTAAGAAAGCCATGGAAAGCAATGGTAGTCTCACACATTGATAGGACTGGAACTTGCTCATAGCAAGTGAGATAACATCTCCAGCATGCAAACCATTGGGCCACACACATCTTGTTGGTCAAGAATGAAAAATTAGTAAATATAAACCATGTTATGTATTAAATATATTAAAAAATAAATAAATGACACATCACGGTTTGACCTCAGTTAAACCTTGGTCCGACCTCAAAAACCTTGTACCTCTCCCTTTCCTGGTTCATTAAATAGTCCGGGTTTCAAAACTATGGTCTCACATGCAACTTTGCTCTCTCTTGTAATTTAGAATCAAAACAAGGAATGACCAGATCAAGTATTTTGTTATTAATGGCTTGTGATGTGTAAAATAATTTTCGAAATTTTTCATTAAAAAAAAAAAATGCAACATCATTAAAAAAAAAATGTTCGGTTCTTGTTCTGTTAACCGCTTAAGCAATACCAATATCAATAACAACAATTAACAAAATGACAAAGACAGTTCATTTTTAAAACTTAAGAGATCAATAGCGCTCATTTAAAATATAAAGGACCAATTGTACTTGAAAGATAAACTTTAGAGATTAATAATATAGTTTCACCTTTTCTAAAGGGCACAACCTATAAATATTGAAACCCCTCTTCAAAGTCAAAAAATATCTTTACTACAAAATTTTCCTCTAGTGTCAGACTCAGAGAAACCCTTCTTGGACAAAGTCTACCCCTAGTTTAAAATTTTGGAAAAAATATTTGGCAGAGCTAAGAAGAAAATATCATTAGATTCAAGAGGGGGTTAGTGAGGGGTAATTTTTTTTTTCCTGTAATATTTATGTTTCAGTTTTATGGTTAGTTATGTTGTGAAGTCCCACATTTGATACTAATAACAATAATAAGTGGTTAATACTTAATATTACATAATTTGGTCCAAACTCATTGGTTTAAATTTTTGGGTTAAGTGATGTCCCTATATATTATATTAAACTCTTCAATTGGAATCTCCAGTGTTCATTATTGGATTCCTCCAAATATAATGAGGAAGATTCCAATAAGTATTGGTGACTTTGAAAGTTGTGCAAGAAAGACTTTCATGTTCACTACTCCACCCATAGTTAAGTAAAACACACCCTATTGATGATGGTAAATTGGTAATGCATGACACTTAGATTGTTAAGGAAAATGCTCTCATTTAAGGGAGAGACTTTTAAAACATTTGTTAATGAACTATTTTAAGAAAATTTTTATGAGAAAAGAAAAAAGTGATTAATATTTTAACATTATATCTACAAATTTTAAACAAATTTTAATCGATTTTTCTTTCTATTTACCTAGTGAAGCAATTTGCCCAGATTTGCTCGTCTATTTCATTGTTGTCTACATTGAATTGTTTGTTTAATGTAAGTGGTTTTATGATTATATTATTATTACTGTTGTTATTATTATTATTATTATTATTATTATTATTTAGTTTGGGTACTAAGAAAATGATTGACATAGTAAAGATGTTTTTTTTGGTAACAGATTTGGGCTGGCACAAGCATATGAGAAAGAGAGAAAAAGAGAAAGAGAAAGAGATATGCTGTGTTGAATCTGTTGATGATTGATCTGTTTGCCAGAGAGAGAGAGGGGGTGAGGAAGAAGGAAGAAGGGGAGAACGTGTGGGACATGTGAATGAGAAAAAGCTAAGAGAGAGAGAGAGAGAGAGAGAGAGAGA
>NW_027070562.1:67902-76215 GCF_002906115.3 Quercus suber | reverse complement strand
GTCCCACAATTTGTGGCACAACTCATCCATGTGACACAATTCATTCATGTAGTGAGTTATAGTTGGTTAAAGGGTGTTTTTATATAAATTTATCTTCACTTTTTCATCAATTATAATTCGTCATATAGACAAATTGTGACACAAATTATGAAATTATGTCATAAGTTACGATACTAGCAATACTCTACGCTTTACTGCTTAGGCCTTAACTACTGGCTTAACTACGCTAGTGGCTATTGGGGACCCACCTTATTGGATTCATCACTACAATCTTGAATCTTTTTTTTTTTTTAATTTATTTATTATTATTATCCAACTATAATATATTGCATAGTTAACAAATTTAAGGATAAAGTTTGGTTACAAAATTAGTTGTAATTTAAGACAATAACACTACTTGATATATTTTAATTGGAGATTAATTTTGACAAATCTAATATTGGATTATATTTCCTTCTTATATTTTCTGTACTTATAAAATTTCTAAAAAAATTAAAAATAAATAGCTATATCATCAATAAATTGTTTAAATTATAAATTTTTGTAGTTTAAAATTATTTATAAAATATATTCTTGTAGATTATATAGTAAATAATATCCGATTGGCACAAAATTTGATATGTGTATTAAGAGCGTAAAGAACATACAATCTAGCCATTAGATTTTCAAAATATGTAGCAATGTTAATGATATTGAGTAAGGTTGTAACCTAAGACCACAACCAATTTTGTAGCTAAATTTTGTCCCACAATTATATACCCTCCAATTTTAATAAAATTTTAATTTCTACTTTCAAGTTTTTTTATTTATTTATAATTTTCAGTTCAATTTATAACTTTTATTTATTTCTAATATAGTCCTTTGATGCAACTGCACGTGGTTTGTACATCAAATTGATTAAGTTTTGAAAAGTGAAAATAACAAAACTAAAGACGAGATTGGATGAAACTAGAGGAGAAGATTGAATTGGAAAAAAAATTTAAATCAAAGGGTTAAATGAAAAAAATAAAACCATGGCAAAGTTAGAAAGTATTATTACTATTATTATTTTAAATTTCAATTTTTTATAAGGTTTAGTTGTTTAGGAATCAGGAATATTATAAACACACTTGTCGAGGTTGGGTATTCACTTTTTGTCACATTAAGAGATTAGAATGAATTAACTCACTAATAAATTGTATTTTTAGGAGGCAAGAAAATCTTAAATTATATTGGCATATTAGATAATATGATAGATTCTAAAGGACAAGGCTAAATTTATTTATGAATTTGAGCTTTAAAAAAAAAAAAAAGTTTCTTAGCATGTTCTAACTTTCTATATGACCTATTAATAATGCCTTAGTGTAGATTTTTTTCCTTTTTTTTTTTTTTTTTNTGCTTCCTCTATAGCTTTCATATAATATATGCCATCAAGCCTTTGCAAACCCATACTTTTTCACATCATCATTCTAATATATATATATATATATATAAAGTAGGAATTGATGATGCCTGCTCCATGGTTTATTATTATTATTTTTATAGATAAGATAGAATTTCAACATATGATGTCTACTCCTTGATGATTGCTATTATTATCGGGACTAAGATACCAATCGGTTTTTGGTGTAGGCAGCCCAACTTAGAAATCCACATATCTTATTTAATTTGACGACAAGGGACTAACTTGGCCTAATGATAGTGAGCAATGATTATGGAGCGGACGTCATAGGTTGAAATTCTATCTTATCTATTGAAAAAAATTACAAATAGAATTTTGTTGAGAGATAAGTTGCATGTCTAAAATAATAGTTAGGCCTCAATAATAATAATAATAATAATAATAATAATAATAATAATATTAATAATAATAATATGTTGTTTATAATAGGGACAAAGTTTAGCTATAAAAGTGCTATTAATATGTTGTTTATAATAGGGACAAAGTTTAGCAACAAAAGTGCTATTAGTTTAAGACTACAACTGTAGGGTCACGATTTGTAGCCCAAACCCACAAGATATGGGGTGTGAGCCCAGTAAGCTCAATACAATAAATTTGTAGAGAATGGGTATTAGAGCTGGGCTATTTACGAATTGGACAACGGCTAGTAAAAATTTAAAGATCAACAAACACGAAAACACACTTAAAAGTCGATGAAATTAGTGTCCGAGGAGATTGATTATGAATTGAAATAATATTCCTGAAAGATAATAGTCCTTAGTGCTACAGTAATTCTTTTTCTCTCTTGTTTCCTTTTATTCTCTCTCTCCTCCCTCTTATGGGAGGTCTTTTATATTATATAGTTTCATTTTATACCATCTTGATCATACACTTGTTAATCATCTAAGCCTTCACTCGAGTATCTGTCCCATCATGCGTCTTCTTTGGCTCTCTGTGAATGGTGGTGGTTGAGACTGCACTATTTAGGGATCTTCTCCACATAAATATGGCCAGAAAAGTTGCTATAGTATATTTAATGTAGTGGTAGCAACTTTTCTTTTAGATATTTTTGTATTCTTATCACCTTTGTACGTGCCTGAAGTTCATCCTTATCGTTGGAATTTCCTGGAAGGTCATCTAAACTGTCTAAGTATCTGCTTGGCTGATATTCATCGTATTCGAGAAGGATATACTCCACGAACGATATTCTTCCATCCTTTCTTTACTTGATTCTCAACTTTAGGCTTCTCCCAATCATTTACTCATCCTTGGACATGTCCACATCCTTGGATAAGGCCCAAGGCCCAATATACAAATTTGGACTCTTATCCTCATAATAGCCCTTCAAAATTCCGATTTTTCTCTCGCATCCAGGGAGAAGAAGGGGGATTTTGATTTGTCTCTAAAATTGAGGGCTAGAAAAGTCAAAACACTTGAATTTACACGTGTGGGAGTATGGTTTTGTGTGCTTTATCATTAATCCTAATGTTTTGGAATCCACGAAGCGCTATTAATTGCTCTAGGCGATGCTATGTCTCTAGCATCCAACGGTGAGATAGAGATCTAACGGATGATATTTTTCCTCAGGATTTGGGCGGGATAATTCCCACTCATTTTGCCCCCTATATAAAGCTTCAAAGGAAATCATCTTTTCTTTACTTCACAATCTTCAGACTCTCCAGCGAACTCAAGCATTCAAACTCACAAAACCCACTAAATCATCAAAATCTTGTTTCTTTAGAAATCTTTGAGAACCCTTCTAAAGATTGCAAGGATCATCCTCCACTTTAGTTTGTGTAAGTTTTAACTTCTTCCAACCCTTCTTTTTCTCCTTGGCCAACTTCCTCAGCTTTCAAATTCTCATTTCCCAGTTGTCGTTTTCAGTATTTTCCGTTTTTATTCATCCGAAATGGGTAGATTTAAGTATTTAGTGGACAACCTTGCCATGATAGAAATATTTAAAGAAACGTATCACATATTGCAAGAAGTAGTCTTGCGGTATTGTCCCCCGGAAGGAATAGCAACTGACTGAGCGGTGGGAGAGGTCATAATCCCTATGACAGCCTTCATAAAAGGAGGAATGACTCTCCCTATGGGTCGCATTACAAGAGATTACCTTCGTAACCATAGGCTTTGTCCCCATCAGTGAGCAGCTAATCTCTTTAGGATCATCAGAGCGATTGATGCTCTGAACTAGCACTTAGGCTTGGGACTCACCTGGCTCGATGTAGTCCATATGTACGAGTATCATAAACAAAAGGGGGCAGGATTTTACCTTAAATCCCAATCCGACATAGTCAGGCTCATCTCCTATCTTCCCAAGTCTAACAAGGGGATGAAAGATGACTACCTGATCGTCTTGAGAGCGTGGCATGACGGTCTTCATTGCCCAACCCAGGGGCGGAGCCAGGGGGGGTCGAGAGGGGGCACTTGCCCCCCCTGGCCCCACCCAAAAAAATTGTTAATATTTACTTAACTTACCTTGATGCATTTGAGGTAAAAAAATAGAACTATTACTAATGAAAAGTTATAAAATGGTAAACAAACAATCAGCTGCTTGCATGAGATAATTAGGATCATAGCCCACTTTTGCCCATTTAAAATATAAGCCCATCCTATACTAACATAATCCAATTCTATTATTAAATAAAAAATAATAAAAAATAAATAACCAAACAAACAAACAGATACCTTGATGCGTGTCTAACTTATAACCCCATATTGTTTGATTTTTCTACTCTCTTTCTTTGGTAACTTTTTAAGTGCATTTCTTGTATTGGAGTATAAATAAATGGTTAATAAATAGGATGGCTTTTCAAAAATAAGTTTGCATGTTAAGCTAAAATAAATAGACCTATAACATATAGCTATACAAAAATAATAGAAATTTACATAAGTTGAACTTTATGTCTATCTAACAACTAAAAATCTTTCAATTTGTAAGTAGAGTTATAACTTTTTTTATAATTAAAATTTTAAAAGGATTATTCATGTAAATAAATTCCTAAATAGATAAATATAATATAATGAATATGCTATTTTATTGAGAATTTTCTTGCATTTAAATATGGCTTAGCATACACGAGTGAATTGTTATTTTGCAAATTGGTCTCAAATATTGTATGTATATGTTCGCTTGCATGTGTATAAATGTCCTTGTCAAATGTAATTTTTGCCCCCTCTCAAGTTAGATTCTAGCTCCGCCACTGCAGTGACTCCATTTCTTGGAACAAGAAGAAGTGGGTACCGTTATTGCTTGCTCCTGTATAGCATTTTTACTAAACCTCATCCATCAAGCTGCTTCCGTGATCTTATTTCCAAACTCAAATTGATTTTGTGCAACCTAACACTAGTTTGATGGGATTTGTTAAGAGTACAATCCCTATCGTGCCTAAACGCACTATGCTATACTTTTATTTCACTCCTATTCTCGCCAATATAAAAACTTGGTGGTCTTTTCAATTGAGTATTTGCTTGGTAAAGGGATTAGAATACAAATGCCCACCAAACACTCTGGCTTAAAGACTTGGCTAACTTTTCTTATTCAAATGCAATTATCCCCGAAGCTGACTCGGAGGAGGCCAGCCAATCAGAATAACTTTCTAATCCGATTAAAAGAGAAGTTAGTGTAGGATTCAATACAATATTAGTAAATTATAATACAAACAACTTTTCAACATGAAAAGGTTGGAATATTCAAAGAATAAGGTCAGCCCATCGTGGCCTTCTCTACTCTGAGTTCTCTTCCTCCATGCATCTAGATGGTTTTATATATATACCTAGGAATATTATTACCCTTCTTTGTCTTTTCGGCTTTTGTATTCACTTGGTGCGTGCTTGGTTTCTTTCTTAAAAATTTATGTGACATAACTTTGAATATTTTAGATGGGGCAGCTGACACAGACTTGATATATAAATCATAGAGGAAACCATCTGCCAACTCATAGCTTTATACTTTATGCTGGATAGGAAATGGTGGTTTTTTAAATTGTAATTATCAACTTAATGTCACACAAAGACAAGAGAGCCTTCTGGTTCAATGGTCTATTCTCCTTTATTAAGAGAAATAGATTTAAATCTACTTCTCTCATTCTACTATCAAATTAAATAAATAAATAATTAAAAAAAATAAAAAACTATAGGGGTATTCGTAATATGCAGTTATGCACCATAAACTTCAAAATTTTTGAAATCAATAGCCTGATATGATAATTTACAATATCCATCTCAATATCTAAACTAGTACAAAAATTAGTAGAAATTAATAGTTTAGTGGACAATTATCCACCTAACTATAAAAATATTGGAAATGTACACTATAAGCTTTAAAAATATTTATAATTTGCATCCTAAACTAAAATTAAAGAACAATTTTGTTATTATTATTATTGTTATTTTTAATTATTTTTTATTCGATAGTTACAATAATAAAAAAGAGGTGATTCAATCCTTTATTCTACTCATAAAAGAGAGGAGATATGTTACTAAAGTACAAAACTCTTGAAAATATAAACTAAAATTTTTTTTTCTCTTAAATAGGTTTAAAAAATGAGAACTAAGTAAAATTCCCATTTCACTGTCCTTGTTGGCATCAAATATTTCTTAATATAATGGTTTTTTTGGACCAACAACATATGTGCATTTTGTTTTGTTCAAGTCATTTATGTACAATGTCATTCTCTAATTTTTTTTTTACATGCTTATCCGGCACTCAGCACCCAAACAAAAAAAAAAAAAAAAAAAAAATGAAAAAAGAAGGAAAAGGTTTTATATGCTTTCAGTCACCAAATTTTAACTGAATCTCTCTATTTTATTGGCATAAGTAAGGATTTAGCAAACAAATGAAAAATAAAACAAGAAAAAGGAAAGAAATGGTCTTGCTTCTTAAGAGAAACAAAGGTTGAAATAATTGTTTAAGTTGAAAGATCAAAGGGGACAAAGAGAGTAAGAGTAATTCTGTAAGTTAACGAAATACTTTTTTGGGATGTGATAGCAGTTGTAATAAGACATCACAACGGCATCATATATAATTTGGACTTGGACCAACATGACTATAAGAAACAATCTTATAGGAGACAGAAGGAGAAAATGGGCTTTTGCCCTTCTTCTTCTTCTTCTTTTTATTTATATATATATATATATATTTTTTTTAAATCCAGTGTTTTGTCTCATTTTTCAAACTAATTAGAAAAATACTCCTATTTTGAAACTCGATTTTCTAAAAATCGAGTTTCAATTCAAAACTAGATTTTTGGACAATCGAGTTATAACAAACTGAAAATTAAAAAAAAAAAAAAAAAATTTACATGAAACTCAAGATCATGGAGCTTAAGTTCTATGCAATTTTTTATTTTTTTTTAAATTTTTTAAGTTTGATCGCCCTATACCTATAGGTACATTCAGGGAGCCCTATAGTGGCGTTTTAAATGGAACTGGAGTTCCATGCAAGGTTTTTTTTTTTTTTTTTTTTTTTTAATCGCCCCATACTCGATTTTCTACAAATCGAGTTTTACATTGAAATTTGATTTTGAGAAAATCGAGTTTCAAAACATAAGCATTTCTTAATTAGTTTGAAAAATGAGCAAAATGTTGGATTTTTTGCACGAAAGGGGCAAAGACCAATTTTCTCCCAACTAAAAATAAAAAAACATACCACAAATGATACCAATTTCTAAACTTGCCGGCATACTCCAACATAAACATATATAATATCAATGATAATTTTTATTTTTATATTTTTTTTTTGGCCGAGCTTAAGGTCCTTAATTAGCCCAAAATCTTTAAAGGAACATATTTTATGAAAAAAGCAAGAGGACATTATTAAAGAGGATATTTCTGTTTTTTGATGAGTTATTAAAGAGGATATTTCATTTCATGTAGGGTGAAGCCGAAGCATATAGGAATGATCCAATAGGGCCAAATACCGACACGCACTAGACAAATGCATGTAAGAAGCTTGATTTGGTTTTATTTGGCCAAGTCTTAACACTATTTTTTGTTGAATTAAAATTCCATGTGAAAGGGCAGATAAGTATGTCGGTCTCTTTCGACGCACCACGTGTGCAATTCCTAATGGATAGTCAACATCCAAGGTGGGAAAGTAAGACCCAAGTCCCATACTGACCCAGCTAGGTCCAACCTGAATTCTCAATTCTTGTTGGAGTTCAAAATTTGAGTACCTAATAAATGGTAGTTCTTTCTAAGTTTAAACTTCTAAGTCGCAACCTCTACTTTGAATTTTTGAGTCTTCTTTTACTAATATGCATAGCACACGCAAAGGCTAACTTAAGAAGATTCTTTAAGCCTTAAAAAGCTTTTTTTTTTTTTTTTTTTTTTTTTTAATATGTATAAAAATTGTACTAAAACAAATCCAAACAAGGTTCAATAGTTTGGTCAAGAACAAATTAAACTCAATCGCTATACAACATGTAAGACACGTTGTCACGTGATTGGTGGCTTTGAAGTCATTATTATTATTTATTTATTATCAACCATATTTTTGGTGGATATAGATATAATCTTGTACAAAAGTGACATGAACCCACCATGATTTTCTTTTCTTAATAGATAGGATAAGGTAAGCAGCACTTGCAAACAACTTCTTGGTAGAAGTTGGAATGGCCACGTCTGCCGGCATAGTTGGGTTGAAGACAGAGAGAGGGTTGTGAAAGAATAGAGAAATTTGTGCTTTGATTAGAACGGGTCTATTTCTTGCACACCAACCTTTTTTTCCTTCTTCTTTATCTTATACTATAATTTAGTAGTAGTATATGATTATGTCTTTCCTTATCTCTTTGGGTTTTGTTCAATGCTCCTTTCTAGGAAGCTGCTTCCATTGTTGACATATACGGATTAATTCAACTATGCATATTCCTTGATTTTTTTTTTTTTTG
>NW_027070562.1:55595-67839 GCF_002906115.3 Quercus suber | reverse complement strand
CACAGCAAAGGCTAACTTAAGAAGATTCTTTAAGCCTTAAAAAGCTTTTTTTTTTTTTTTTTTTTTTTTTTTTAATATGTATAAAAATTGTACTAAAACAAATCCAAACAAGGTTCAATAGTTTGGTCAAGAACAAATTAAACTCAATCGCTATACAACATGTAAGACACGTTGTCACGTGATTGGTGGCTTTGAAGTCATTATTATTATTTATTTATTATCAACCATATTTTTGGTGGATATAGATATAATCTTGTACAAAAGTGACATGAACCCACCATGATTTTCTTTTCTTAATAGATAGGATAAGGTAAGCAGCACTTGCAAACAACTTCTTGGTAGAAGTTGGAATGGCCACGTCTGCCGGCATAGTTGGGTTGAAGACAGAGAGAGGGTTGTGAAAGAATAGAGAAATTTGTGCTTTGATTAGAACGGGTCTATTTCTTGCACACCAACCTTTTTTTCCTTCTTCTTTATCTTATACTATAATTTAGTAGTAGTATATGATTATGTCTTTCCTTATCTCTTTGGGTTTTGTTCAATGCTCCTTTCTAGGAAGCTGCTTCCATTGTTGACATATACGGATTAATTCAACTATGCATATTCCTTGATTTTTTTTTTTTTTTTTTTTGTTAAAATTATTTTCCGTATGGTTCCAAAGAAGAGCATAGTTTAAGTGGGAAAATTATCACAATTTAGTGACATGAAAAGCATAATGTTCCAAGTTGGAATGATCAAAAAATTTTAGGGGTTGCTTTTAAATATGTGGCTGATAATGAATATGTGGATGTAACCATTTTTGTCCATAGGGTGGGAACTGGGGAGGGGTGTGACCTTGGTTTAGATTAAGATGTAACATTTCAAAATTTTCCATTTTGGTATTTATCTCACTTTATATGTTATGGCCTACCAGTTTGGGCTTCTTGAAAGGCCACCTAGGAAGTAATTTACTTCATATATCCACATTAAGCGGTTGTAAGAAAAAGAAGCTTTACCCTATTGTTGATGTTTATCAAAGTATAATATTGAGGTTAAAGCTATATTAGTAGGGATGCCTAGGTGACTAAACTTGTCTGGATGAAAGTGATTGATGATATACTAAGTCTAAAGGATGAAAGTTATATTCCTACCTAAATCTTTAATTAGTTCTTCAAATCCATTTTTATCTTGTTGGCCTCATAGACTCACTCTACCATAATTTTGTTTAGTTGATGTTGTTCACATTCACATATATAACCAAAATGAAGATATACAACTCAAATTCCATATTAGTTTCCCCAGTTGATAATGTTTTGTCAAACTCTTGGATCATAACAAGGTCATGTACTTCATAGTCACTTTCTATTTTCTATTTAAGTGAAATTTTTTCCTTCATAGTCACTTTCTATTTTCTATTTAAGTGAAATTTTTTCCTGCAGATAAAGATTGGGACACTTCATCCTCTTAGACCAACGAAAGGACCAAAGGCCAAGAAAAAAAGAAGGGGACTCATTAACGTGGGCCAAGCTTCGAAAAACTTTATGCTGGCCCATGATTTGATTGAACAAGCAGATTCCAGATTCCAGATTCCAGTTTATGCTGGTCCATACGATGTACAAGTACAGCACATGACACAGGTGTATAATATATATCTCCTTGATAGAAAGAACCTTCGAAGCAAAGTCATATGGACTTTCGATGTTTGGCTCTATGCATGGCTAATCCAAGCAAAAGAAAATGTTGAGAGAAATAACACCTATCTATTTGTCAACTATCACTTTTTAGTTGAATTTACCTTTTTTCTTTTTTCTTTTTTCTTTTTTTCATTACTTGCCCACATGTCAAAGACTAGTAAGAGTTGTGGCACAAAAATTGTGCCCCAAGACTTTCTCCTATCCAATATCTCAGTTCACGGCTATTGTACTTGTACTAGCAAAGCCTTAAAATAAAACACCCTACATCTGGGAAAAAGTATTATAATATTTTTCATCACTACAAAAAAAGAGGCTGCCTGAACCTTTGGTGAATTTCGCAGAGCCTGGCTTAATATGAACAATGCTATATACTAAAATAAAAAAATTCACAACATTTTTTTTTTACAATAATTGAATTTGCAAACTTTTACAAGTTCTCATATAAATCAACCACTAAAATTATTTTCTCACTTAACACTAACAATTTGCCGCAACATAATTGTGAAAATTATCATTTTTTATGTCTATAAATTTTATGCTTCATCATATTCTAGGATGTATTTAGGGAAAAGTCAGGTTCTTTGTGTTATTAGCCCCTCAGTTGCTATTTTACCAACCAAGACGCTAAAAGAGGGCTTTACCTAGATATGGGTACCTAAAATTTTTTGCCAACTATGAATAGTAAGGTTAAAAATAAAAACACATATTTTAATGAAGTGAGAGAGGAAGAGAGGGAAGAGAGAGATGAGAAAGAAGAGAGAGAGAATTGATTTGTTTATTTATTTTAATGAGTTGTATATAAAAATAGAACTAAAATGTTATGTGAGTTATAAAATAAAATAGTAAAATAGATAAAGTAAGTTTTGAAAATATATAATAGACATTTTTTGCATTCGATTGTTAAAGCTAAAGCATTTCTGATTTTTTTTTTTTTTTGAGAAAAAGCATTTCTGATTTTGTTTGAATAAGAATGGTAGGTATGGTTCCAAAAATGGGTCCCATGGTAAATTATTGACATGTCCTTGCTCTACCTAATACCTATAGTAAATTATTGTGTCTCCGATTTGCAGTTTTGTATGCACATAAAAATGAAAGAAAAAATAAAGTCATCTTTCCCAAAAAAAAAAAACACAAAATTGAATAGATAGGCAATAGCTAATAAATAGTTCAAAAACGCAACGTTGATTTGGGCCCTCAACCCCCAAATTGGTTGAATTGGGATTGGGATTGTGAGAAAATCCCTCCCAATACAATTATCTTATCATTATCATTCCAATAACTGTGGAGACCCTACAACCACGTTCCTTAACAACTATAATGAAGACATAAGCCATCAATGACATGAGAGGAGATATGTCATCAATGAAGACATCAACTGTCCTTGTTTCTTTTAATTGCATAGCTAGCAAAACCAACTAAAGTAGCTAACCCTCCAACTATTTTTTAGTTAACATGTGAAGTGTAGACACTCCCTTTGTATTCTTCTAAAATATGCATATAATTATCAAAACTATATTGGATATTGAACCGCTAGGACACTACGACAATGATTCATAATTCAACCGTTGAGCCATTGATTTAACTCCTATTAAAATTAGTAAAAAAAAAATTGTAAGAAAAGTAGAGAAAAATGAGTATTTGTCCCTAATTTACAAACTATGTAACAAAATGCACCAATTTTGAAACTATTTAGCAAAATGTCCATATTTTTTGAAACTTGATTTTAACAAAATCAAGTAACAAGTGAAACTCAAGATTAACAATATCAAGTTCTATGGATATTTTGCCACTCAAATTTTTTTGAAAATTTAAGTGAAACTCGACATTGCTAATGTTGATTTCTACTTAAAAATATACATAAAACTCGATTTTGAGAATATTGAGTTTTACACAGAACTCAATTTTGTTAAAATCGAGTTTAAAAGACAAGGACATTTTGCTAAATAGGTTCAAAACAGAGGTATTTTTCTTCATAGTCTGTAAATTAGGGACAAATGTCCATTTTCTCCAAGAAAAGTATACATATATAACAAATATGCAAGTATACTTAATTTTGAAACAATACAAGAAAAGGTACATCTCCAATTGAAACCTACTCTTTTTATTATTCAAATTAAATATTACAAGTCTAAAGATATATCTAATGTTATGCTATTTAAAAATTATTTAAATGACGTGAGGCCATATATACTTTAGGTATAAAAAAAATTAAATTAAATTTAAACCGGAAAATAAATTATTTCCATTTCATCCTATGCCCTCAAATTTTGCATGATTAGACAACTCAACTATGGTACACTAAGATTTTGGTAAATATGGTCATGCAACCCCAAGCAGACCTCAAGCTAGTCTAAATGGGAGGGCAATTCTTCTCTGCCACTCTCAACCTTTACATGTATTTTACATCATTTATGGTTAATAGGAGTGGATTTGACTAGCTTGCTCTAACCCTCTTTCAAATTCAACCAAAGATATGAGGCCCAACCCTGCATGCTCAATAAAAACTATGAACTTGCAGATACCCTATCAAGTTTCCAACCTAGAAGACTACTTCAAATTCAGCACACTCCAACTATATGAACAAGTTGACTTCCAAACCCAATTGTAATTTCACATTTTTCATTTGTATTCGAAGAATGGGTAAAGCCAACACATAAATGGCCTATGTTGCTCCAGAAACAAGAATAATGAACATCTGTCCCAAAAGTGAATGTTGATTAAAAGAATTCATTGAAACCCTTAATAGTCTTCAAGCTAGGTCATAGAAATATGACTAACAAGTAGGAACCAAAAGCAAAATATTTATAAGGAATGGATCATGTTCCCACTAATTTGAAAATTAGATGAATTGAATTCTGCAACAGAATGGTAGACAGTATCACAAAAAAAAAATTATGAATAACATGTTCTATATCAAGGATTTTGGGCAATGTTTTTACATTTTAGAATCTGATCACAGAGTGCTGGAAGAAAGAATTTTTACATCATACATGTTAGTTTGGAAGGATAAGTAGCAATTCAAATAAGGCAGAAACAACATTTATTTGAAAGATCTAACAGAATGAATCTGCAATTTCTAAAATTTATCACTACTGCACAAAAAGACTTACAATGGCACTCCAGTAGTCCGCCAACTGAAAGAAAATAGAGTTAATCATATAACTAGTAACACAAAAGATCAAGTCAATTGAAGAAGAAGCTATCCATTAATCAAATCCAAACTACCATGTTTACACATATGTGACAGAGAGAGGAGGGAGAGAGAGAGCACATACATGCGCACAAACAGGGAGAAAAGAAAGTATACCTGAGTCAGAATACTTTTTCCAGTCTGACCTTCAATGACCAAGCCTGCGGTGAGACCAATCATTGCCCATGCTCCATTAATTGCTTCAATTTCACGTCTTCTCTGCAATCACAACATAGTTCCAGCCAGACTGATAAGTAACTTGAATCACAATAGTAACTTACAAACAAAAATGCCTTTGTTGTCACATCATTGACTGATAAAATCCATCTTGTATTAGGGGGAAAATAAATTAAATATTAAAAAAAAAAAACTGAAAAAAGAAGGAATTTAACAAACTTGTTCCTCTTTTCTTATCAAGAAAACTTATCCTTCCCTAAAAAAAATAAAACATATGTCACAAATGCAAATTCATGTCCAATATGGGACTTCCAAAGTTCCCGCAAAGATTGATCTTACTACCAAAACATCTTTAAATTCAGAAGATATTCATCCCCACCAACAGCTTATGAACCAAAAGATTATACTTAACAAAACATCGAATTTGCTTCACCTTGAATTTCTCTTTTGCTTTAATTTCTTGCATTTGTTTGGCAGCCAACCGCTTGGCTTCCAGAGGATCAACCATGATCACTTCATTCTTTGGGCCTCCTTTCCTTGAAGACACCTGTACATTCATCCATTTATTTTAATGAGTGCATCCATAATGTAAAAGAAACATAGGATAAGAAGCAGAATATGATTTTATTAGTGCTAGGCATATTATGGCCTAAGTGGCCCAAACCAATTGTAGGCTTATGTACTTGTAGAAGAAGCAAGTTACCCTTGGATTAGTCTACGGTTAACCTTAGATTAGTCTAGAGTTCTCTAGCATATAAACCCTACATTGGGTTCATTGTAAATTGAAGAGCTTACTAGTAAATATGTAGCCTTAATTCGTGTTTACTCTCTCTTTCATGCTTCACTTATCATTCAATCACCCACAATCACACAACTTTAATAATTAGAATGGGCAGCAAGTAGAAATTCAATAAAGAAAATATTTTTTCTACCCATAGGCTCCAACTTAATTGAGCAACAAAGCACTCAAAGGAAAAGAAGTACACAAAAATAAAATGTAAATTGCACCCTTCATTGAATCTAACCCTGTGCTTTGGATGAAGTAAATGATATTACATGGAAAATCTATATCAATGGAATTAATGATTCCATGACTTAAAATCCCATCAATTTACTAATTTCATTTTTTGGATATAATGTACATTAAGGAAATTCAATTCATCTAAACCAACAAAATTCCATAAACAACAGCAATAACGAATTAGAGAGCACCTTCATTCTTCAAACTAAGTGGGCTTTTAATTTACTCCAGTTTTAAGTGCACCAAAATTTTCCAAAGGTCTCAAGCTACATTGAACTAGCCACCTTCTAAGGGTTGGAACTTAGCCATGTAGTAGCATCAATTTAATAATTTATTTTAATATAACTCTGCATCAACAAAGGTGTGTTTTTTACCTATCAAAAAAAAAAACAAAGGTGTGTTTTAGCTATTCAATGTTGGAGCCGCACTTGATGTTGAGGTGGTTGAACAAGATGCAATTGGAACAGGGAAGAGAGTTGGCAGCTTGAGCAAGTGCTTGATCCTCTTGTTGTAGACATACTGGGTGGAATCCGACTATGAAGAAGTTTTGGTTGAGATGCATTGGGCCTTTTATTGTTGGTCAAGGGCAAGTCTCTGGTTGTGTTGTTGTAGACACTGAGGACTTAAAATGTTCTTAATGAGGGAGAACTGGAAGGGGAAGGTGCCAACAAGACATTGAGAATTTGCAGAGGGACAGGGAAGAGAGAGAGAGAGAGAGAGAGAAGAGGTCAAGGGGATGGTAAGGAGTCAATTAGCTAATACAACTGCAAAATGTAGATACATAACAAAGGACACAATGCTTACCAAAAATCATGTCTACTATTTATGGATGATTCCATTTTTAGGCATGCACCATCAACCAAGCAAGTACCACTGAATCATCTAACACACATCCAGAGTCTAAACATTTTGCTACCACAAGGCACTAATTAAATCACCAACAACATACCTACAAACCTTGATCATATTCAAACCAAAAATATTGGCATTAAACATGTGGAAGCCTTGAAGTGATGCGTACATTAGGGTTGGCCAAGATTCGAAATGCTTGGCCTCTGGTTGTGTTGATGAACATGCTTGTGTCTTTGTCTCTTCTCCATCCCCACCTGAGATTTTTTTTTTTTTAATGAAAGATTAATATACTGAAAATATTTTATAAATAAAAAAGGAAGGAATACTCGGGCTTTATCCCTCTGAACTTTATATATATATATATATATTGATAAGTAAACGTAGCTCTAAACTTTGAATTTGTTAAGATGGTAAAATAAGAACTCAGAAACATATTGAGTTTGGGGATCAGATTCCTTTACAGAGGTGGACACAACCCTTTGTTACATAACGAATTAATCAATCAACCATTTTATGCTTTTCCCCATTTTAAGTTAATTTCTACTTTTCTTGGGTTCTTGTACTTCAATTATTGAAAAGAATAATCATGCTGCTTCTTCCAAGCCACATTTGTCAAGTCATAACTGGGTCAAGGCATGAAAATTCCTAATTTGCCTTAAGACTGCATATGAATTTCAATTATTAAATAGAAATTTTGTTTTGCAAGAGGACCAAAATAGGCCAGTACAGTGCTTGCATCTCCTATTTCTAATTATTTATTAAATTCTACCTTAAGATCCCTCCTGCTTTTCCACTTACAGAAAGAAATGATGATTGAAATTGGAAAACACACTCTAGTCAACTCAAAGTGCATAATCCATATGCCCAAATCTTGATTAATCCAAACAATGTTTATCACATATTTCCCAAGGCATAAAATCATAGTGAATCAGGCTAATTCATATAAATCTTCTATAAGTTCCAGATAATGTCAAAGTTGAATAGTATTTGGGGAATTTCAAATTTTGGTTTAGTCTGTAAGCTGATGCCCCTGACTAAAATGGTCTCAAGGGTTTTAGACACCTTACCTATTTGGGGAATAAAAAAAACAAATTGTCATTTGGGAAATGCAGGCACGATTCCTAGCTCCACACTCTCCTTGTTTACTTTATGATGAAGGATTGATTTTGTATCCTTTATTAGTAAATTACCTCACACNGGTTGGAGAGTTGGTTGGCTGCAGTAAGCAATTGGGGGGGGGGGGGTGTTAGGAAGAGGAGGTGGGTAAGATAGGGGGAAGTGTACCAAAGAGGTTGAAGCCAGATATTTCGAGGAAAGCCACAAATAGTTTTTGAGCCCTCAAATCTCAGTTAGCATTCCTGTTTGAAACCTAAAATTACTTCTCGTGAACGCCCAAACAAAGAACTTTTTATGAGAGAATTTAAAATTCTACAATGTGCCTAAATTCAGTTTGCATATTCCTTACCAAATGTACAGTAAGTGATTAAGAATGTAAAAAAAATTCATTCAGAAGATTAAATATAGAAAATTTTGAGCAAAAGTACACCATTCTGGTTCTCAGATGGTAAAACATTATCTGGAAAGTAGTAGTCAACTTTCTGATTACCACGCTTAGGTCCCATGAAAATTTGAGCAGAAATAGACAAGTTTAGGCAAGGGAAAGAGCCGAAATGTTATAAGGAAAAAAAGAAAGGAGTCAATTAGCTAATACAACTGCAAAATGTAGATACATAACAAAGGACACAATGCTTACCAAAAATCATGTCTACTATTTATGGATGATTCCATTTTTAGGCATGCACCATCAACCAAGCAAGTACCACTGAATCATCTAACACACATCCAGAGTCTAAACATTTTGCTACCACAAGGCACTAATTAAATCACCAACAACATACCTACAAACCTTGATCATATTCAAACCAAAAATATTGGCATTAAACATGTGGAAGCCTTGAAGTGATGCGTACATTAGGGTTGGCCAAGATTCGAAATGCTTGGCCTCTGGTTGTGTTGATGAACATGCTTGTGTCTTTGTCTCTTCTCCATCCCCACCTGAGATTTTTTTTTTTTAATGAAAGATTAATATACTGAAAATATTTTATAAATAAAAAAGGAAGGAATATCCTTTATTAGTAAATTACCTCACACACATTCTCTTCCAAAGACTCCCAGAATTCCAAAAGTGACACAAAGATCCACAAAAAGAAATTTCATAGAAGCAACTTCCAATATCTCATTCAAATTTTCACTCATTCATCATGAATAGACTCATCTGTGGATAGTTTTATCAACAATAAAGACCAAGAAAGAAACAATTTCTGCAATGTTTGTATGATTTGGTGATACATCAAGCATCAATGCATTTAATGATATGAATTTCATTATTTTTGAATTTTCACTTTCGTCCCTCCCTACATAGTGAGGTACACTAGGCCAGAAAAGCTATCCTATCTACAAGAATAAAAAATTCTATTTTTCCTTGGGTTGTTGGGGGTAAAGAAAAGAAAAACTTTGAATCAAACAGTCACTCATTCCCAGCAAAACCATCAAAATTCCAAGTTTAATCACTTTCATAACCTATTGTTGGCAGTCAGTACCAAAAATAGCACTAATCCCTTTTGTGTCATATTAGAATGTTATAGGCCTTGTTATAATATTAATAATAATAACAATAAAAAATAAAAATAAAAAAAGGAGGGGGGGGGTGTAGAGGGGAAGGAAAAAACCCTTGGGCTTGTGACTAATTGAGAAAATGGAGAGAAAGCATAAGCAAGAATTAACAGGGTTTTGCCTAACCGCTTATGTTTACACAAGAAAGCCCTCAACTAATACATCTTTACTATTGAAGTTTGCATGTTAAAATGAACCCAATGTGGGGTGTATGTAAAGGATAACCTCTACTAACCATAAAATTGTAGTTGCACTACATGTAGGATTAGAGTTACTTTGCCTGTTCTACAATTACATGGGTAATTAGGCCTTAAAATAGGCTTGGGCCTCTTGGGCACAATATCTCTAACAATCCCAAACATACTAGTAAATTTTGTATAAAGATTTGATTGATAAAGTTTAAAGCAAAGCAGCACACATGGTAAGAGCAAGAAGCTATAGATAGATTTTCTTTTATGCCCATAATTTTATCTTATTAACAGCTAGCTTGGAATGTAGTCTTTGATTTTGGAATTTGGCAACTGTGGTTATCTCGAAATGCACTGATATTTAAACATGTAACCAACTTGATCAACCAATTAATAAATCAAACTATACAACTAGCATTGGAATTTTACCATCTAGCCAAACTGGAGATAAGAAAAGCACCCTGCATCACCAGACTGATTACCTGGTCACCACTGGCTGCCCCTTATATCACCCTTAACACTGATGGGAGTGTTCTACGTAATCCACGAAAGGCAGGCAAAGGGGGGCTCCTTTGAAACTGGCACAACCAACGGATCAAAGGATTTTCTCTCAACCTTTGGAATCACCACAAATAATATGGCAGAATTATGGGCAGTAAGATATGGTCTTATTTTAGAAGTAAACTCAATGCTAGTTCTTAAGTGGATAACAACCCGAGGCAATACGGCCTTGGACATTTCTGTGTCGGTCAGTGATTGCAGGAACCCGATGTGGGCTGTCCTTCCTAATCACGTATACCTTGAATTCAATAGGTGTGCTGAAGGACTAGTGAAAATGGGCTGAAACCAACCTAGTTACCTTGAAGAATATGCTCAGTGCCCATCTTTTGTGTATGAGTCTTTTGAATGGGACCTAAGACAATTGAGCACCACTAAGGAATGCCGATTGCATTAAGGATTTTTGAGATGTACTTGTTATACAAAACTCAATGTTCTTAAGTGGATAACAACCCGAGGCAATACGGCCTTGGACATTTCTGTGTTGGTCAGTGATTGCAGGAACCCGATGTGGGCTGTCCTTCCTAATCACGTATACCTTGAATTCAATAGGTGTGCTGAAGGACTAGTGAAAATGGGCTGAAACCAACCTAGTTACCTTGAAGAATATGCTCAGTGCCCATCTTTTGTGTATGAGTCTTTTGAATGGGACCTAAGACAATTGAGCACCACTAAGGAATGCCGATTGCATTAAGGATTTTTGAGATGTACTTGTTATACATAAAAATAAATAAAGCCCCCCTTTTCCTATCCAAAAAAAAAACTGAGAATTTTTTAAATTTGAGGAACAATGTAGTCCAAGCATCGGAGCAAAAGAAGCGTAGATACGATAGATTTAAGGGTTGCAATTTCTTCAAGGTTACTTTTTTTTTTTTTTTTCCTTTTATTATTTTAATCTCCTAGGAAGAAAATACAAAGAAATTTTAAAAAATAAGCAGAGCAGTCCACTTATTACTACAGTACTTGTCGAACCAAAAATGGGCAATTTTGAAGACCAAATATAGCTATTAATATCAGTGAAATTCTCAGAAACCAAACGGAGAAAAATTTCAAGAAATTAACACAGAAATCCACTTATTAAAGTAATTGAAGAAGTGGGTATCTGAGATTTGAGGATTTAACTCATAAAAATATGAACTATGAAATAAATAATAAAAAATTCAAAATCTTTCACAGTATACAAAAGAAGGGCAAAGAAATCTGGAGGTACTATAAGAAGCAGAGCAAAGTGAAATTAAGGATTGGACTTACTTGGGGAGAGTTCCAGTTGCAGAGAGGTGGTGGTTGGGAAGGGATGCTGAGTAATGAGAGGGAAAACGGAGGCCTCCACTGATGAGCGGTAGAGACGTAGATGCCATCTCACGTGTTCCTTTAATTTTCTATCCGTTTGTTTTTGCTTATATTAATATTTTTGGTACATGCCTCGCTATATATATATATATATATATATAGCGATCATCAAGCCAGCCAGCCAGCTTCCACAAATAATTCAGGATGCTATTAAAAGATTTCCTAGTCCTCTTGTCTCTATCAGATGCTGGAGTACTTTGCCAAAATGGGAAAGAGATAACTGGATGAGTGTTCAGCCTTCGAAGCATCTTGTTCTCATAAATGGACATACTCACCAAGGACCATGGTTTGAAGGAAATTCCCATTTGTCCTTTAATAATCCTAATGCTCTGGCCGAATGTTGGAGTAGTTATTTCAATAACCAGATTATTGAGGTGGCTCAAAGTTTATGGAAAAATTATCATTTCATTGGCAGTACTGATCGAATTTCTATTTTTGGTCCCAGGCCATATGTTGATACTATTGCTCAGATGCGGATAACTAATCACTGTAATCCAAGGAGCCTACTCATCCCGGGAAAAAGGCCAGTGTTTGAACCAATATTATATTGTGGATTCTGCAA
>NW_027070562.1:34743-55451 GCF_002906115.3 Quercus suber | reverse complement strand
TTCTTACCGTCGTTGGCGCCACCTTAGGTGTAAAGTGAATCCCCAGAACCTGACTGTAAGGCCCGTTTGAGCCAAGAGAGGGCGTGTAGGGCATGTGTGTGGTATAGGGTTGCCTAGGGTATGTGTTACGAAATGCAACGGTTGTGAGAAAAACATGATAACTGAGTGTTAAAACTAGGATAGTATGGATAAGTTGTGGAGATCCAACTCCTCTATCAGCTCCAGGACAGGTTGTCCTCCTGATATTGTGAATGAAGAAGATCACACTGTTGAAGATAATGAGCTTCCTGATTTTAGAAAATGGAACATTCCCAAAGTTGATACTAAAACTGTTTACAAAACTAGTTGGGCTGAAACCACTTTTCATCCCATTTACAAAGTGAGAACTGTTGAACAAACATTTTCTATTTCGAAAATTCATGAAAAATGTTGCTTGTTTTCCAAAAGAAATATTAACGAATTTATTGCTAAAAAACAAAGTTATTTGCATATTGGTATGGTTCAAGTTGCTATTAAACCACTCACCCGAAAAGGTATCAATGCTTCTGTTCTCATGTGTTTACGTGATGCTAGATTTAAAGTGTTTAAAGACAGCATTCTCGGTATGATTACTGCTTCTCTGTATGATGGTCCTGTTTATTTTAATGGGCACTGATTTTGCTAGACTGAGTCTTAAGACCCAATCTCAGCTACGAGGTGCTGTTGCCAACTTGCCTATAGACATACAATCTTGCAAAAAACATATATATGTTTTTGGATGGCTTGAATTTTGATTTTATACCTGAAGTTTAATTCCGTTGGCAAAAACATATATATGATTAGTTTTGACTGTTAAGTGGCATTGACGTGCCCAAAATCCAAAATCATACTGTGCCTTAAAATTATGGCATCCAATGTTTAAGTAGTTTTTTTAGAAAAGACATTTGAATGAATCTTTCTCTGTGCAAAACCATGAAAAAAAAAAAAAATGAAGAAAAACTTTCGAAGATTTCCTAATGATGTGGTTGAGTTTGGTGATGTGAAATGGTGTGATTGTGTTTTGTGTTTCTTCTTGGGCAAAACAATGCCGTTTTGATTAATTAGCTGATTTGGCAAAATAAATAAATAAATAAACACATCAGTGTGTCAATGTGTCATTTAATAGCCAAAATTAATCGATGGTGTATTTTTGTTAATAGAACTAAACTTTAGAGTGTAAAATCAAAATTCTTAAACTTCAAGGTATAAATTTTAAGTAACTCCATATTTCAAGGGTGTATTTTGTAATTTACCCACATGTATATATATATATATATATTAAAAGTCAAAACTGAAATGAAATCCAATTAGCTAAATTGGACTCTAGTTGTTGCCTAATTTTAGGCCACCTCTCTTATGTAAGTTTTTTAAAAAATATATATTTTTGTTCTAGGTGAGTTAATGCCGTGCAAAAAACGAAAGGTTTAACATAAATAAATCATAGAAAATCCAAAAATAAAAATAAAAAAGAGTAAACTCATCATCTAATCCGTTTGACACCCTAATTTGGCTTCCTTAAATAAAATAAGAAAGCTCGTCATTATTGCAATCTAACCATCACTAGTACAAACAAAAGGTCGATAAAATGCATGTTACATGTTTTCGTATTACTGTAGCAAAGGCGGAGGAGCCCATCTCAGATTTTGTCAAGATTTTAATTTCACATATGTGACAGTCATAGTTGTTGGAAAATTTAGACTTCGGTTGACAGAATTAACAAATTTTAAACCCAAGTTGTTAATTATATTTATTATAAACAAACCTTGTTAAAAACAAACAAACATCAATATCATGCACATTGGAATAGTAAATAAGACAAGATATGATGACTCAGGAAAACTAAATGAAACAAACTAGTTTTACAGTAAAAAACCTGGAGGGAAACCTTCCCAAAAAGCAATTCACTATAGTAAAGAGAAGTTTCAGATCTAATACAAAACTTTTGTTCCTAGACTCTACAATCCTCATAAATGAACTTACAACAGAAACCTTCTACCGCTTCAGAACTTTTAAACTTTTCAATATATGAATGCCACCCTTTTGCACGGATCCCAGTACGTGACTAATTCCAACAAATTTGAAGATATTGTTAGCTGCAAAGTTCTTCACTTTATCAACAATGAAGATCAAGAAGTACTTTGTTACAAAACCTTAAGGCGCAAAAGACGTAGTAACTTCTTGTAAAGAGAATAAGGCACTAGGTCACTTTTTGCATGTGTTCTCCATGTATAATGGCTTTTAATATAAGCCTTATATATGTCAAGAGTTGTGAGAAAAGAAACCCTACACATACATGTCAGCATGAGCCAAAAATCAGATCTGGAAAATCTGATTTCATAGATATCGATAGATTCAGCTTTTGTCGAGCTTCGATCTTAAATCTCGATAGATACTGTTTTTGCAAAGGTATTTGTCGAGCTTTAATTAACAGCTTTTCTTCACTTGTTTCTTGATCCAATCTTCATGGCTTTAATACTTGACTTGAACTCTTATTTTTTTGAAGTATTAAATCCATCCTAGATTTACCAAATTACAAGTAAAGTGCATTTTGTCAAAAGATTAGCCAATTACGTAAAATATGCTCTTAACAACAGTGTCTTTTCAGTGAGTAAAAACTTAAATCTAGTTGGGCTTGAAAGGGCAAAGTTGTCGAAAATGAAGTTGGTTATCCTTAGCGTGTGATGACCGAGAAAAAGAGGAAGAAACCTAGGTAGTTCCGAGGTAGTGCTCCGAGACTACTTAAGTATTACCTATGAAAAGGTCTCTTTTGGCTCCAATTATACCACACGCCATTACCTGGAAAAATACTTTGAATTAGCACTAGCACTAGGGGAGTGTAAACAACCCCAGTTGCTATTTTACAACCCAAACCACCTCAAACCCACTCCATCCAGGTTTGTAAACTTAAAAAAATTTGCAACCTATGAATAGTAAGGCTGCATATATGTAGCCTTACTATTCATAGGTTGCAAAAAGAATATAGTAGTTTAATCTTGTGATTGTGTGTGAAGAGAAAAAGTGAGAGGGAGGAAAAAGAGAGAGAATGGTACTTTATATTATTTTATTAGGTAGTTTATATTATTTTATTAGGTTGTATGTAAAAATAAAAATTGGGATGTAGGGTGAATTGTAAAATGAGTTGGTAAAATAAATAAAATAGTATTTGAGGATACTAAATAAGTTTATTTATTTATTTATTTTTTACATCCCCGAATTCTAATGTTCACAGTCTTTATGGACAAGTATGTATATGCAGAGCCTGTAAAAAATTAGCAGCATAGAATTGACCATAGAATTCACACTACCTTCGCTACGTTGTCATTTCCCACGCCCATAGTTCCATTAATACAACATCTCTTCACATTATCTATTTTTCTTTATATATAATTCGATATTTGGTGGAGGTTGATATAAGCATCGATAGTTTTTGTTAAAAACATTAGAAAGGGCCACTTGAATTGCAAGATTTTTAGCTTTAAAATATCTAATTGAGATAGCAAGTCAAAACCAATACTTACGATACTCATAAGTTAGCTAATTGAGATAGCATGTAAACAAGTTGATCTTTGTCTAGTTGTGAATTTTTTTAGTTTAGCTCGACTCAACTTCAGATCGAACTAAGCCTACAAATAATGTTGGAGCTCAAGGTTGAGCACAATCTCTTAAAAAATTATAAAAGCTCAAGCTTGGCTTAGCTCAACTTGATTCATTAATCAAGCTAAGTTCGAGATTAATCAAGCTAAATTCGAGCTCAATATCAAGCTTAAACTTGAGTTAATATCAAGTTTTTTAACTTAAAATCTAACACAAGTATATTATCAAGCTCACATTAATCTTATTATCAAGCATATATGGTTTGGATGGGTGGTCCCAAAATTTTAATTAATTAAAGTCTGTCAGGGGCGGAAAAGTTTTCTTTCTGACAAATGAGATTTATGTTGGGTTGGAGGCGTAAACCAAAACTCGACGATGGGCTTGAAGCATGGCCTAAAAGCTATCGGTGAAGTTTTTCGAAGAGTTTGCCTTCTTTTTATACCTTGGGCCTAGGATGGGACTGACAAAAAACACTCCCTACAGCAGACACATCAGCACAATAAAAAGTATACTGCAATAAATAAATAACCCAGCAGTAAAATATTTCAGCAATAAAGTATCCCAGCAGTAAAATATTCCAGCGCTAAAATGAGACAAAACAGCATAAACCTCCAGCCGTTAATTATTTCACGGATTTGAGGAAAAACACCTACATCTTCAAACTCATCATTCATTGGCTCTGGAGAAGAGTCTTCTAATATGACAATATGAGGAAAAAACTCTATGGTAACAGTTACGTCATAACCTTCAAAAGTAAATGAATAAACAAATATCATAGGTTCCATTATAGCAAGTTATGAGGAAACTTAGTGTGAGATGAAGGGAGAGAGAGAGAGAGATTCCAGCTAGCGCAGCAAGATCATTATGATTCCAGGGCATGCTCATGGATATAGTATATGTAGTGAGTAGAGAGGGTCATTTTGAGTAGTATGAGTAGTGAGTGAGAGTGTTTAGTAAAGCTGCTAGAGTTTTCTGCTGGGAATAGATGAGTGTTTATAAGTAGAGGTATGAGGGGTATTTATGAGCTAGGAGCTGTAGAACTTAGTTTCTAAGCTTGCAACTAAAAACTCAGTGACTCAAAACTTTGTTTGATCTTAAAGAAGGCTAAACAGAGAAGTTAAGGAAGAACTTTTTTCTATTAGTGTCTCCCTTAGTGTGTATTGGTCTATCTTGATCTCTTAGTGGAGAGTTTCATTTATAGCTGAGTTTGAGGGAGTAATTAGCAAATAATCTCTGCTAAATCATCATTAATCTTTAGAAAATCCCTAGAGAATCGTTCATAGGATTTGGCCAAGAATAGTAAGCTCAGCTTTAGAGTGTTCTTTATTATTTTGGGTAATGACAGCTGGAGTTCTGACCAAGCATTAAATGTTGATTGGCCTTAGCTGATGGAATTAAAGCATGTATTAGGCTAATGATCTTGGTTTTGCTGCTACTAGAATAAGAGTTCCCTAGGGCAGGTTGCATCACCCCAAGCCAAGTGTCAACCTTGGAGCCCTTTGCTAGGAACTTTGCTGGAGATCCCTTTGGTGCCTTCCAAACCACATTTCCCTAAGTTTCCTCATTTGGGGTTCATTTGCTTGGTTCATGAACTAGAGAGTACACGTTTTTGGCAAGATAATGAACTGATTTTCAGTTGTTCTAGAAGCTTTCATGGCCTAGTTATGGTTGCCTTTAGTCCTTGACCGAATGGGTTGGAGAAGAAAGGAAAGACAATTAGCTGAAGCTTTCTAGCTTTATGTCATGTCATCTCAGCTTTGTGTCACATAAGAAATGATGGAATTCAGCTTGGCAAGGAAGGGTTTAACCCCCGCTGGACACGTGTCCTCTTCTGATCTGATTGGACAAGCTGGAACTGATGGCAATAGGCTCCAACTGTCAAGTTGTACTGAAACTTGACTTGGTCAGCTCATGTGAGCTCCAGCTGTTGGGATTTGTATATGAGCGGGGTTGGCTCAGTTGGACTTTGTAGTTGAGTTTCTTTGGGCTTGATCATCCCTACAAAAATGAATAGTTTTGTCATGGGTGATATACATGGGCTTTTATAGCTAGTTGATTATGGAAAAAATAAGCATAGTTCCTATAATTTTTGTAAAATAAATATTTTTGAGAAATGAGTAATTTATATTTTCCATGAGTTAGGAACTTTAGTTTATGTAAAATAGGTGCCAAAATAGTATTGGGCTTTGTAAGATAGGTGACAAAATAAGATTTGAGCTTTGTAAAATAGGTGCCAAAATGACATTTGGGCTTTGTTATTGGTGCCAAAATAACATTTGGGCTTTGTAAAATATGTGCCAAAATGACCCTTAGGCTTTGTAAAATAGGTGCTATAATAACACTTGGGCTTTGTAAAATAGGTGCCAAAATAATATTTGGGCTTTGTAAGATTTTGCAAAAAATATTGCCATGTAGCAACAGGCTTTAGAGGTACCGTATAGCAACGGCCTTTTAGAGGTGCCGTGTAGCAACAAACTTTTAAGAAGTGCTGTGTAGCAATGGGCTTTTTGGATTTTTCCCACAAGGTAAATGATTTTGGGCTTTTTTGTGGAGATAATATAATTGTGTGGCCCAATTTGGTAGTAATGTGATAAGTATTTTTGTGAAAAGTCCAAGTTGGATAATATATAGGATATAATGGGTAGTATTTGTGAGAGAGCCCAAGGTAATTTATGGAGCTTATATAGGGAATATTTGTGAGAGCCCAATAACATGGAGAATATTTGAGTAATATGTGGGAAATATTTATGCAGGTTCAAAATAGTTTATGGGCTTGTGTGGGTATTTTTTTAGTGAGTGGGCTAATGAAATTAGGGCCCAAAAATTTGTACCTCAACAAAGTCCTAATAAAATATGAGTTTATTTGTGATCTCATATCAAGCTTAATACCAAACTAATAAATGAGCTTAAACTTAGCTTGTTTTGTATCAAATTTTAATGTTAATTGTGCTTAGGCTTTATTCCTTTATTAAATTAATAAACTTAAAACTAAGGCTTAAGTTTGACTTATTTATAAACAGACAAATATTAACGAGCATTTTATTGAGACAAGCTCGATTTGTTTACATATGACTTGATTCATTTCCAGCCCTAAATTAATTAATATCATATTATTTAAAATTGTAAGTAATGTGTCATTATGTGTATTATTAGATTCAAGAAATAAAATTTTAAATTGGCAAAATGGACTGTTAAGATTAAATGAAAATTACCGTGTGTAGCATGTGTCCTTTTATATATATATATATATATTGAATATATATTTGATCATATAATTTTAAACATTTTACTATATCTAACACGGTAATTTCAGGTTTAATTACTCCAAATTTCGTACCTCGTCGTAGTAAACCCTCAAACTGGAAATACACAAGTACAACGCAAACAGAAATATGATTATTACAAAGCATGAGAGGGAAAAAGACAATGAAATAAAACAATTTCTTTTACATTGCACAGAGAAACATCCTTCCTTTCTTAGGGTATATCTACGCTAACTTCTGCTGCAGTGGGTATTTTAGTGTATTTTAAACTCTCAATCTCTTTTTTTCCCTTGTTATTCTTACACTCATAGTAGAGGACAGTGAACGCCGTCAATTCAAACATCTTGATCAGCCCCAAACAATTGACCAAAAGCAAATCAATAGATAGTTTAATTGTTGTTAATTGTTTGCTGTTGAACATTAGTGTCAGGTTTTGAGTTTGTAATGTTGGCAAACCATGACAAAACATGACAAAAACTAAGTCTCATCGGTTTAGAGTGGTCTACATTGAAGTCCAAGACAAAAAACTCAAGTTCAGGATGAAAAAAAATGAGTTACAAGCTGTTTCGTTTGATTGGTAATTGATCAATCGAAAATCGTATATCAGCAAAAAATCAGCAAATGTAAAAAGTCTATAACTTGACCGTTTGAAGCCCAAATCACAAGCCATTTTTTCCAGTATTTAAAGGACATCATAAGCTAACCCTAGGTAGGGTTTTCAGAGTTTTTTTTTTTTTTTTTTAGAGAGATTAGAGTGTATCTTGTGCCACTTTTGTAGATCTAGGGTTTTGTATCCAAAAGCTCTCTCATGTCTTTTACCGGTGTTATTTCTTGAAAAATCTCAAGATTCGGTGTTATAGAAGTTGTTGCATACAAGATCAATGTTTAAGGAGATCCAAAGCCTTTGAGTGGAGTCTCAAAGTCACAAGCAGGTGAGCTTGTGTTGTTGCAAAGGCCAAGGAAAGAAGTAGTCCGTGGACTCAAATTTATCATGGGGTCATGGTAGTAAGTTTTTTACTCAAGGTAGCAATAGAATGTTAGTGGCCTAAGTTCTATTATACAAATTTCAATTCTTTCATAGTGAATTTGCTTTTTACCTTGAGAATAGTTAGGTTAAATCCTCCCCAAGTTTTTTACCGATTTGGTTTTCTTAGGTTATCATATTGTTTGTTCTTTATATTTCGCTTTACATGATATGATTGTTATTGTTTTAACCTAGATTTGAATAATAAATCTAAGTATTCACTTAGTTAATTAATTAGGTTAAACAATTTAGTTTACAGGGGTCTAAAAATAATCTAGCGCGAATCCTAATACGCGACTTGATCACCAACTTAAGAAGAATGTTCGCTGCAAAGTTTTTCTGTTCATTACACGATGAAGATTATGAAGTTGCTTAGTTACAAAACTCTATGGTGTACAAACACAACAGTTTCTTCAAGAGAAAGAATAACTAGGGCAAACTAGGTTTCCGGTCACACTTTTCTTCACACTTATGAAATTGTGCTCTTGTGCAACTTGCGTCCATTTACTGTCCTTAAAATAATCCTTATATATGTTTAGGGTTGTGAGAAAAGAAAGCCCGAACATATACCCATGGATTGGATAAAAAACAACTCTGAAAAATTGAGTTTCATAAACCTCGATAGATAGCCATCTATAGAGCTAGCTGTCGAGCCACAAGCTTCAGTAGCTTTTAAACCTCGATAGATGCTAGTTGTTGAGCCAGCTGTAGAGTTTTAAAATCCAGCACTTCATTACTTGATTCTTGGACAGACTTGCATGGTTTTAACACTTGAACTTGAAACCTTGTTTCTTGAAGCATTAAACACATCATAGATCTACTCAATTACAAGTAAAGTGCATTTTGTCAAAAGATTAGCCAATTACATAAAATAGTTACATATGTACTTAACATTGAATCACATATGTCCTAACAAGCCTCATTGAAACATAGAGTTCATGATATATATATATATATATATATTTTAACTTTTTTCTCTAGAACGAAGAATGTAAAGCATCAGAATTGATATATTATATACCCTTTGAAGTTTTCAAAATAAAAGATTTTAAAAGTACTCTTTAATAAAAGTCCATTCCTTTCTGTCCATTCCGAAAAAGATTCGTTCGGTTTCTCAAAAAAAAAAAATTGGTTCGACTGTCAGCTTGGCGATTTTAATAGCCTTGGTGATGAGTTTCATCTCATGTCTTGTATGAAAAAGAAAAATCAGAAGGAAAGAGAAGTCCATTTGACATGATCAGATATAGTAAAACAAAACAAAAACATTGTGATTGCCGGTTGACTAACATTCTATCAAAAACTTTGGAAAAAACTTGAGCTTGAATGCAATGAAAAAGAAACCATAAAGATATCAAATTGAAAAATTAATTAAAAAAAAGGGCACATTAGGTTTGCTATCTCCGAGTGAAGTTTCTCACCTAAAATTCTCCACTTAATAATATAAATTAAATTAACTAGCTTGTGACCCCATGCATATACATAAATGCACTTAAAGATATACAATAAGAGGCATAATATAATTTATATATATATATATAAAATTTAAATACTATTGATAGTCATTTTTATATTTAGTTAACTCTTTAAGATTTTTTGTAAAGATATTATTAAGTATAAAATGTAAATTATCCATATTTATTTATTACTGTGAAGCACTTTTCTTTATTTACTATTCATTTATTGTAGATTCTTTAGTTTTTGTACTTAATAATTCATTTGGATGAATATTTATGATGCGGTCCCACATTTAATTATAAAATTAAAAAATAAAACTCTTTAAGAATAAATAATTTAGAACACATAGCGCAAAGTTGAAACTCTAATTTGAAATTCTAATTTGAGTTTCTCTCAGTTTCACCTATTATTATTATTATTATTATTATTATTATAGATTAGATTAAAATGTGCAAATGAAAACGAAACAAAAATAGATAAATAAGTAAAAAATAGATGATGAACTTGTCATCAATGCTGCTGCCTTTATGCCCAAGAAATTTGTTGCAGCTTATATAGCCTAATAGGGGAAAAGAAATATTTCTCTTTCTTTTGGTTGGCTATCTCATGGCGTCAATGATATCGTTATGTGTCAATATCGGGCCCTCCAAATCGAGCATTTGTAGATGAAACCTAATTCACTCTTCTCTCACTCTCTCTCTACTCTATTTTTTCTCTAATCCCCCTCCCTTCCCCCTCAATTCAAATAGGCATATAGTATTTCGTATGATATTGTTGACCTATCCGTCAATTTCCATTTCAGTTCTTATTATCTTTTTAATTATTTTAATTTTAAATTAATTTTTTTTAATTCAAGCTCTAGGCTGAGGCTTGAGTTTCAAGTTTCACTAAAGCTGAATCCACTTTTATTTATTTATTTATTTTTTCTCTTTTGGAATTTGTTATAATTTTAAAAATTCTAAAAATAAAAGATGGGAAGGGGAGGGATTAGTTACAAAGATTTTATTAACTAGAATGAAAAACAAAAAAAAGGGAATATCAACACTTCCGAAAATAAATGATTGATCTCTATCAATTGACCTAAGATTGTGAACATGTATACATGTGTGGGAGTGAATAAAATGTATAATACTACCACTACTCATTAGGATTGTTAAGGTGAGATTGGTGTAATATGATGGAGAAAATTGGCCTTTGTCCTTTCGCGCAAAAAATTCAGCATTTTGCCCCATTTTCCAAACTAATTAGGAAAATGCTTATGTTTTGAAACTCAATTTTCTCAAAATTGAGTTTTAATGTAATTTTTTTTTTGAATATAGTTTCAATGTAAAATTTGATTTGTAGAAAATTGAGTATGGGGCGATCAAGCTTAAAAAAAAATTAAAAAAAAAAAAATCTTGAATGGAACTCGAGTTCAAGGAGCTCAAGTTCCATTTGAAACGCCACTATAAGGCTCCTTGAACGCAGCTATAGGTATGGGTGATCAAACTAAAAAAAAAATGCATGGAACTCAAGTTCATGGAGCTCGAATTCCAAATTTTTTTTTTTTTTTTTAATTTTTAGTTTGTTATAACTTGATTGTCCAAAAATCAAGTTTTAAATTGAAAATCGATTTTTAGAAAATCCAGTTTCAAGATAGGGGCATTTCCCTAATTAGTTTAAGAAATTGGGCAATGTAGGGTTAGGATTTGTGGCCCAAGCCCAAAACAATAAACTTGTAGAGTATGGGTGAAAGAGCTAGTTAAGATATGGGATTAACAACAACGAATCACAACTTTCAAGCACAAGCTAACATGGAACTACACGTAAAGAGTGAATATCCGAAGAGCTATATTATTGATTATTTGATGAACAAAGATCTTAGGGTTACAGTCCAGTTCCCTCCTCCTCTATTTTCTTTTTTCTTTTTCTTTTTTCGTTAGGAGCCTTCTTCCTTTATATAGCCCCCTTCTCTTCATCTCCATCGTCCACTTGTTCCTCATCCATGAGTTTACTTGAGTACGTGTCATGTCAAGCATCTTCTTTTAGCTCTGTGTGAGTGGCGGTAGGTTAGGATGCACTGTTCAGGAGTCTTCTCCACATAAATGCGGCCAGAAAAATTGCTGCAGAGTATTAAATACGGTGGTAACAGCTTTCCTTTTAGATATTTCTCCATCCTTATCGTTTCCCAGCATACTTAGAGTTTATCTTGGTCAGGTGGAGTCCTCGAAAATTGAAAGGGACTTCACACTTTTCCTGAAGTCTCGAGCGGAAGAATTAGTTGCTGGTGGTTGTATGGTCCTCACAACCATGGGCAGCATCAAAAGCGATGATCCTCTTTCCATTTGGGAAGTCGTTGGTCTAAAACTCAATGACATGGTCTTGGAGGTATTTATTTATTTATTTATTTTTTAATTTTACAAACGAGGGTATGTAAACTTTTTCAAATATTTCTATTAGTTACTTGAAACTAAATTAAAAAAAAAAAATGAGGTTTATTTTTGCCAATTTATATTACTATTTAATTTATTTTTGTTACTATTTATGAGTCTCATTGCACTTTTTGGTACTATTTATAGATTCTATTATACTATTTCAGCTAATTTTTATATTTATTTACAATACTTTTAACAAAAAAAAAAAATTGCCCAAAAACCTAAAAAAATGAATATTAAACCATAAGATTAAATCTGAATGACTAGCAAACATTATTGCTTTACTTTTTGGTTGGCTTGGTGGTCAATTGCTTTCTAGCAAAGGTTCAAAAGTTGGCGCCTGTGCCAATGTGAATCAGAAATTTTTTTTTTCTTTTTCTTTCTTTTTAAGAAATTTAGGTTTAATTAAAAAAAACAATCTCGTACGAACTAGGGAAACTATTTTGATACTGTAAGGGCTTTTTTCCATTAATAACGTATATTATACTAACTAAGTCATTTAGAATTTTAAATAATATAACAAAAAATATATCTTTGAATTTATAATATTTAATTTAAATTATGAAAATAAATTCATTTAAAATAGATGTCATCCTCCCACTCAATATTGCATAGGCTTGCCCGGCTCTCACCTGGTGAGAATATGCATGTGTACTAAGAGTATGAAATACTTACATTCAAGTTTCAACTATCTAGCTAGGACACAATGAACAATAATCTCAACTTACAGAAGACCTACTTACTAATTAATCATACCCTAACCTAGCTAATTAACTTGCTTAATTAATTACGTACAGGGCATGATTAAAGAGTCAAAACTGGACAACTTCAATTTGCCATACTATGCAGCTACGATGGAGGAAGTAAAGAAGGTAATCGAGGCGGAAGGATCTTTTACTTTGCAGAAACTTGAAACTTTCAAAGTGGATTGGGACACCTATATAAAGAAGGCTAACAAGGGTCTTGATAAGCAAGCAAGGGAAGCCATACTTGCCAGTGACATTAGGGCCGTGGGTGAGCCCATTTTGGCAAACCATTTTGGGGAAGCATCCATGGAGGACTTGTTCCGTAGGTTTAAAGAGGTTGTGCTTGATCACATGGAGAAGAAGAAATGTGTGTACTTTAATTTGGTTATCTCCTTGAAAAAGAAGGGTTGACGGTTAATTGACTTGTGGAAGTGTAATTCTTGAGAAAAGGAAGCTTTGTAAGATTGTTCTTACTTTTTTATTGTATGCTTATTATGCCATATGGATTTCATGGTAGAAAATCTTTCCTATTTTTTCAATGCCTTTTTTAAGCTTCAAAACCCATAAAAAGAACACAATAGTGAAGATTTAAAACAATAATAATAATGATAATAAAGAAGCTAGAGTTTAAAAAAAAAAAAAAGAATATTATTGTTATCTTTCAAAAGTAGAATCGCAAATACTAATAGAATCTTGTATTCTTTATATAATAATTTATTCTCTTTCATAAAATTTATGTAAGCAATAAAACTTTGTGGAAAGTACCTAAAATTTGCAAAAAAATACATGGTAGAAACATGAATAAGATCAAATCCTTATTAAAATAGAAAATTATGTTGGACTATTATACGATTTAAAAAAAATACGATATTTTAAAGAGACAAATACAAAAACAAATCGAGTTTTCTTAAATTATATATATATATATATGTATGTATGTATGTATGTACGTGTGTATGTATAAATAATTTAGAGAAATTTTTTTTTTTGCCAAAATAGACATAGAAAAGAGAAAAAACAGTTAATCAAAGTAACTAACACCTACGTAACTGGAACACTGTCACATTGCCTACTGATCAAAGGGGGCTTGGTATTCATGCCGCTCGACCTAGAAACCTTGCACTGCTTGCTAAACTGGTCTGGAAACTCTCCACTGGGGAAAACATGCCTTGGGCAAAAGTGTTGAGAGGAAAATACATGTCTAGCCGCTCCAGCTGCTCTCCATGGCTCTCTAAAGGTACTTGTTCTAGAACTTGGGCAGCTTGTAAGGCCGCTAGGCCCACTCTTGACTCGGGTCTGAGGAAAGTGATTTCTTCGGGCAACTCCACCTCGTTTTGGAATGATGCTTGGACCTCTTTTGGTACTCTCAGATCTGTCATATCTGGCCCCCTTAACTTTCAGGAAGATCAGAGGTTGGTTGCTCACTTTCTTGATAGCAATGGGACTTGGTCATGGGAAAACCTCTCTTTCATTCTTCCCCAACCCCTCTTGGTTGCCATTAACGCAATCCCTATTAACACCTCCCTTCCTAGTGAAGACTTAATTGCTTGGGCTCCGTCGAAAGATGGTAATTTTTCTCTCAAATCTGCCTATATGTTGGCTAAAGGGTTAAATGTTTTGAACCCCCACACTTTTTCTGCTAACTGGATTTGGAAGCTTATTGCTCCACATAAAATCCTCATTTTCCTTTGGCTGTGTTCCTACAATAGCATTCCAATCAGAGAAGTGTTAGGTTCAAGAGGTTTTACTATTAACCAATCTTGCCCGTTATGCAACAACCATCCTGAGTCCATTGTTCATCTTTTAAGAGAATGCCAAAGCTTTGTTAGCTTCTGGAATAAACTTGGGTTGCACTCTAAAGTCATTCAATCCTTTGGGCTGCCCCTTATGGAATGGCTTCATTTCAATTGTACCTGTAGTTTTCCTTCTAAACACCTTGGTATACCTTGGAAAGTCATTTTCATTTTTGGGTTATGGACTCTCTGGCTGAATAGAAACTCTATGGCATTCCGTGGGAAACAACAAAGCCTAGATATCGTGCAGTCTTGTATTGCTAAAGCTGCTGAGTTCCATTTCCTCGTCCAAGGCTTTCGCTCCCATAACCAGAAAATCCAGCGTTCTGCTACTTGGTCTAAGCCGAGTGTGGGATGGTTTAAACTGAACACTGATGCATCAGTTCTTCATTCTTCAGGTCGTGCTGGTGGGGGGGGTCTTCTTAGGGACTCTAATGGTGCTTGGGTTCAGGGCTTCTCTAGACTTATTGGCTCTTCTAGTGTACTTCTTGCAGAGTTGTGGGCCTTAAGGGACGGAATAGATATGGCTTTAAACCTTAACATTGACAAACTTATTATTAATGTGGATGCATCTGAAGTCATCAATCTTTTCTCAAAACCAAGCAATACTAACCGGTTAGCCCAACCTATTGTGAATGAATGCAGGAGCATGCTCCAAGCTTTCCTGGAATATCGCATGCAGCACTGTTACAGGAAGACCAATAGAGTTGCTGACCTGCTTGCAAACCTTGGGCGTTGCCAAGATGAATCTTTTGTTTCTTATGTAAATCCTCCTTTTGTTGTTATGGAGGCTTTGAACTATGATTCTAATGTTGTAACCCGTTCTATTCGGGCTTCTGTAGCTTTTGATTAATATTATAACTCCTCCGTATTTTACCCAAAAAAAAAAAACAATAAATTTTACTCTTTTTAGCAAAATTTAAATTTAAATCCTTAAAATTTGGTCAATTATCACTTTTGTCCCTTAAATTTTATGTTTGTTATTTTTGGTCATTTAATTTCTAATGCTTTATTTTCTCCGCACAAAAAAAAATAATAAAATAAAATAAAAAGGCTAAAATGCAAAACGGACCCTCTAACTTTCTTCAGATATTTCAGTCCTCTAACTTTGATTTCGTTCATTTCAATCCTCTAAGTTTCAGATTTATTCAATTAAGGAATTTTCATTAACTTTTGTTAAAAATTTTTGAAAAAAAAAATCTTGAAAATATTTTTCAATCATTTTTTGAATTTTTTGAATTTAAAAAATTTGAAGAAAAATTTATAAAATTGAAAAATTAACCACAACAATAAAAGTTGATGGAAAAACCTTAATTAAATAAATTTGAAAGTTAGAGAACTGAAATGAACAAAATTAAAGTTAAAAGACTAAAATGAAATTTGAAGAAATTTAGAAAATCAGTTTTACATTTTACCAAAAAAAGTTCAAAATCGTTATTAATAGCACACTCCAAATATCGTTAATAAAGCTACTGTTAAGTATTAAAAGAAATCATTTTCATTATTAAAATTTTCTAAATTTTCTTTTAAACACCCATTAAAAATTATACCCACTACAAATCCAAATCAAACTCAAACCTAAATTATATGTACAAGAAACCCCAAAAAAAAAAAAATCCATGGACTAATTTTGGCACTCACATCGTCGATCAAGATCTACAAGGAACCTAAAAAAACATGCACCAACCATATACAAACCCATCTGAAAAACATGCACCAACTATATACAAACCCAATCTGTGGATTTTAATTAGTTCAACTAATAAAATCTCTAAAAATTGAATAAGAGATCTGGAGGTTCAATCCCTACCTACACCAAAAACTTATTAGTGTCTTAGTTTGTTGATAAAGTGTTATTATCAGGAGCAAACGCTATAAGTTGAAATTCTCTCAAAAAAAAATATATACAACCCAATCAAGTTCAAAGAACCAACATCTTCACAATCTCATCTATTGGACCCTCACTTAAAACCCACAAATCAAATTCAAAGAACACAGTTCTTTACTTGCTCTGAAAATGGATCTCTCAACTTTGATTAAGTTGTAATCGATCCACCATCACACTCACTCAGACTCAAACCAAAATTGCTAAACCAAACCACTACATAATCGCTGCCTAACAATCACCATCATAGCCACTCCTTTTATGTACACCACCAAACCAAGCACCACAGAACCTCTATCATCACTGAGCTAAATGCACCCAAGGTGGTTAATACCGTACCGATACTGGCCATACCTACCAGTATGTACCGTATCGATACATATACCAGTATTGAAAAACCAACATTTTGTACAAGTTTAAATACCAGGCTTACCAGCCGATTTTGGGTGTACCGACCAGTACTGGGCATACAGGTAGGTACAAAAAAGCTTTTTTTTTTTTTTTTTGTAATTTTTGAATTTTTGTAAAGGCAGAATGGTAACTTACTTACATTAACTTATTAGTATTATTTGTTTTCTTAGTATGCAATGAACAATTTAGCTTTCTGTTTTTATATTATGTGTGTGTGTGTGTGTGTGTGTGTGTGTTTTTTTTTTTTTTTTTTTTTTTTTTTTTTTTTTTTTTTTTATTTTTGTTGTTGTTGTTGTTGTTGTTGTTGTTGTTGATGATGCTAAAGTCTAAAACCATGAATAATTTATTCTGAATTGAGGTAATGTTTTATGATAAACTTTTATTATTATTATTATTATTATAATAGCGGTAAACCCGAAATGGTACATCGATATTGACTGGTACCAAAATATATCGTTCCATTGGTCAAACCGGTACAGCTTCCGGTACATAATTGGTCCAAATATGCTTTAAACACAGCAGGAGGGCTTGTCTTTGCAATGCAAATGTTTCCTTTGTTGAGTGCTTCTCCTGTCTGGCTCACTAACCCTTTTGGTACCTGTAAATTTCCTCAGTCACCTATATATAGCTACTAAAAGTCTAAAACATGGACTTAAAAATTCATTACCATTACTTGGATCGATGCTCGAGTGGCTTAGATTAAATATATAAAAGATAGTTTTACATACTGTACCCAGTCAAATGAATAATTATTTATTCTCGGATGGCTAGGAATGTGAAAGATATGTAACAAGTAAAATACGGTCATCTATTAAACTCTCATGACAAGTCTGCAAGGTTGTATTCACATAGTAGCAACCAAGATTCTTCTTTTTTTAATTAATTAATTTATTATTTTTTAATAATAATTAATAAAATATTTTGTTAATTATTATTAAAAAAATAATAATGACAAAGACAAAGGGTTTTAGTAGATTGATTTTAGAATTATGGTTTGATATATTTAAAACCTTAAAAAACAATAAGATTATCTCATTTTCTCTCTCAAGAAAATAGTGCATGAAATTATTACAATATTAATGCATGTGGAGTCCCTATTTGTTTAAACCCTAGCAAAATTAAATGCTATCGAAAGTGTTGAAACCGCATCACCATAAACTGAGAAAGTAAGGGAATTATATGTTAACCTCGGAGAGCCACATAATAGCATAAGAAGAATGAGCAAAGTGAAGGGAATTGCAAGGGAAGAGCCTCCCATAGAAAGACCCAGGCACTCCAGCTATGAAGCAATTTCCAAAGGTGTTTCCCTTCTCAGTCTCCAATTTCCTATAGAAGCTCTGCAGTGACCTGAAAATTGTGTTGAAGTCATTGCCGGGGAGATCATTTAGGAATGCTTGCAATGAAGGTAACGGTGAGTTCAACTTCTGGGATGTAGTGCTAAGAATTTCTATGATTTCTGATACAACTAGAAGGGTGTTGGGTCCTAACACTACAACAAAATGTATTTTTAGTGACGAAAAAATTCGTCACTAAAAAACCAGTTTTTCGTCACTAAGAACCTTTAGTGACGAAATTGGACTTTTAGTGATGAAATTCGTTTCGTCGCTGTAGCCCCGTCACTAAAAGTCCTGGTGACGAAAAATTTCGTCACAAAAAGTCCGATTTGTTTAAAAAAGAAAAAAACTTTTAGCGACGAAAATGTTTCGTCACTAAATGTTTTCCTCGCTAAAAACAGTATTTAGTGACGAAAATATTTCGTCACTAAAACTATTTTCGGGTATATATAGTGACGAAAAAATTCGTCACTAAAACTTTTTTTAAGAAAATCCAATCACATATAGTGACAAAAATTTTCGTCACTAAAATCATTTCTTACAAAATTCCGCTACATTTAGGGACGAAATATTTCATCACTAAAACAATTTTTTATTGCTATATTTGTGACGAAAAAATTCGTCACTAAAACTTATTTTCTATTTTTATTATTTTCATGACGTTAATATTAACCTGTAACCTGTCATTACATTATTAAAACATCACATTTAATTAACACATTTATTTCAACAACACATTTATAAAAAAATCAATTCATACATTCCATAAGTTAAAATTAAAACAAATATCCAATTCAAAATTCTTCCATACAATAATTGTTTACAACACATATAATAACTTAAGATGTTTTATAACAATACAAAAAATGTAGTATAATATAATTAGAACCAATGGAAGATGTCCTCAAATGTCTTCAAGTAATGTCAAAAGTAAATGCCTTAAAAGCCACCAATAAGAAATCTGCACAAATATAAAAAAAATACTACATTAAAATCATAAAGTAAAAACATTAACTATGTTATAAGAAACATTTCTAACAATGCATTAAGAGTAACCACATACCAATGAATTCTAACATTTCTAACATCTACCATTAGATGCCTTATCCATTGTCATCCAACTTTTATCTATGTTTGACTACAATTGCAAGGTGAATGTTACTTTAGCAAAATAAGGATAACACATGCATAATGTATTCTAACATCTAAGCCTATAAGCTACTTAGATAAAGTCATATCCCATTCATGAATGCACAAGTTTACATTAATACAACCCACCACAATACCAATTCTCAACAAAAAAATATATAATGCTTACAAGTATTGAAAACAATTAAATAATATTCATCACATATAAATCAACAATATCCATTCACAATTCTTAAAAAAATAAGAAACACTCCTAATATGAATTTAAACCACCTTATAACACCATACAAGCCACCCGCTTACTCCAACAACCCACCATAATACCAATTCTCAACAAAACAATATATAATGCTTATAAGTATTGAAAACAATTAAATAATATCCATCACGTATAAATCAACAATATTCATTCCCAATTCCCAAAAAAATAAGAAACACTCCCAATATGAATTTAAACCACCTTATAACACCACGCAAGCCACCCGCTTGCTCCAACACAACAATCCACCATAATACAAATTCTCAACTCAACAATATATAATGCTTATAAGTACTGAAAACAATTAAATAATATCCATCACGTATAAATTAACAATATCCATTCACAATTCCCAAAAAAATAAGAAACACTTCCAATATGAATTTAAACCACCTTATAATACCATACAAGCCACCCGCTTGCTTCAACACAACAACCCATCACAATACCAATTCTCAACAAAACAATATATAATGCTTATAAGAATTTAATAAGAAATTACTCACTATGCTTAAGCCAGCACACACCTCAATCAAAGAAATCCAAAGTGACCACAAACAAAGAATGAGTTGCCTGCCAAAAAAAAAAGTTACTATGCTTGTAAGTTACTAGTACTAATGAGGATTTGCAGACAATTTTTTTCCCCTAAACTAGACTTGTACCCAATCTCAATGCTCATTATCACTTCATTTAGCTTCCTATTTCACCCAAACCCACCCAATTCATATTCATATTTAAATGGTGCACAACTAAATAAATTGGCTAAATTACCAATCCTTTTAGGTGTACAAAACTAAAGAAAGAAGTTAGATTTATATATATAGATACTTGATCACTTTCACAAACAAGTGCAAGATAAATTAGAAAGATATAATTACGTAAAAATCAATATATATATTTTCAAACTTTGAGACCCAAGTCAACAAATGAGCAAAAGTAGACTAGCATATCTTCTTTTCACTTTATAGAGAAAAGGTCTCTCTTCTGACAAACCTCAATAATATATTAACAATTTTTTATATATATTTAAGAACTTAGATATTAATAAATTTTCTTTTAAAAACCATGTACTAAAAACCACATATCAAAGACTCCAAATTCTATTTTAACGTAGCTGATTGGCAAGGACTTTGTCAAATGGGTATACGTCAACCTTAATTGCTAAACACCTAGAAGAATATTCGAAGAAATAATACCAAAGAAAGGGGCTGCTGCCCTTTGTCTCTTGACTTCCCTAACGGTGACCCACCCACACTGCAAGATCCATTTAATTTGTTTAGCTACTATTGTCAATGAAACATTTAAGCCTCTCTCTTATTGGCAGGTACGTACACACCCACCAAAACAAAACTCAAGAGTAAAA
>NW_027070562.1:18460-34658 GCF_002906115.3 Quercus suber | reverse complement strand
TTTTTTTTATGGGTTTTGAAGCTTAAAAAAGGCATTGAAAAAATAGGAAAGATTTTCTACCATGAAATCCATATGGCATAATAAGCATACAATAAAAAAGTAAGAACAATCTTGCAAAGCTTCCTTTTCTGAAGAATTACACTTCCACAAGTCAATTAACCTTCAGCCCTTCTTTTTCAAGGAGATAACCAAATTAAAGTACACACATTTCTCCTTCTCCATGTGATCAAGCACACCTCTTTAAACCTACGGAACAAGTCCTCCATGGATGCTTCCCCAAAATGGCTTGCCAAAATGGGCTCACCCACGGCCCTAATGTCACTGGCAAGCAGGACTTCCCCTGCTTGCTTATCAAGACCCTTGTTAGCCTTCTTTATATAGGTGTCCCAATCCACTTTGAAAGCTTCAAGTTTCTGCAAAGTAAAAGATCCTTCGGCCTCGATTACCTTCTTTACTTCCTCCATAGTAGCTGCATAGTATGGCAAATTGAAGTTGTCCAGTTTTGATTCTTCAATCATGCCCTGTACGTAATTAATTAAGCACGTTAATTAGCTAGGTTAGTGTATGATTAATTAGTATGTAGGTCTTCTGTAAGTTGAGATTATTGTTCATTGTGTCATAGCTAGATAGTTGAAACTTGAATGTATGTATTCCATACTTTTAGGGTCTGTTTGGATATTACTTATTTGCTGAAAATTGAAAACTTATTGTTGAAAACACTGTAACAAAATAATTTTTAAATATAAATAGTGCCGTGTAGGACTCAGCAAAATATATAATCTGCATTTATCTTGAAGTTGGCTGAAAAGTGCACAGTTGCCGTGGGATCTACTTTTCAAATGCCAAATGCAGAACACCAGCTGAAATGTGCAATCCAAACTTATTCTTAGTACACATGCATATTCTCACCAGGTGAGAGCCAGGCAAACCTATCCAATATTGAGTAAGAGGATGACATCTATTTGAAATGAATTTATTTTTATAATTTAAATTAAATATTATAAATTCAAAGATATATTTTTTGTTATATTATTTAAAATTCTAAATGACTTAGTTAGTATAATATACATTATTAATGGAAAAAAGCCCTTACGGTATCAAAATATTTTCCCTAGTACGTACGAGATTTTTTTTTTTAATTAAACCTAAATTTCTTGCTAAAAAAGAAAAAGAAAAAGAAAAATTTCTGATTCACATTCGCACAGGCGCCAACTTTTGAACCTTTGCTGGTAAGCAATTGACCACCAAGCCAAACAAAAAGTAAAGTAACTGTTGATATCCAAATTGATGCTAAAGCTGTTATTGAGCTCCTTGCTAACCCCCTCTGCTCTAATGCTGTTGTTACTCCTATTGTTGATGATTGCAGGCGCTTGCTTAGTCAAATTCCCCAAGTTAGGCTCGGTCATTGCTATCGCGAAGCAAATGGTTGTGCAGATTTTCTTGCCAAGAAAGGGCTTACTCAAGCTGGGGACTTTTTTGTTTATGTTGATCCTCCTTTGGAATTGATTGAGCTTGTAAACTCAGATTGCTCAGGAATGTATCATAACAGGCTTTGTCCTGATACTTTGTTGTCCCTTTAGTTTTGCTGTTAATGAATTCCAGTTTATAAAAAAAAAAAAAAAAAAAGTTTGCTAGTCATTCAGATTTAATCTTATGGTTTATATTCATTTTTCTAGGTTTTTGGGCAATCTCTTTTTGTTGAGAATACTGTAAATAAATGTAAGAGTTAGCTGAATAAATAGTACCAAAAAGTGCAGTGAGACTCATAAATGGTAGCAAAAAAATTAAATAGTAAAATAAGTTGGCAAAAATAAACCTCATTTTTTTAAAAAAAAAAAAAATTTAGTTACAAGTAACTACTAGAAATATTCGAAAAAGTTTATATACCCTCGTTTGTAAAATTAAAAAAAAAAAAAAAAATTCAATACCTCCAAGACCATGTCATTGAGTTTTAGACCAACGACTTCCCAAATGGAAAGAGGATCATCGCTTTAGATGCTGCCCATGGTTGTGAGGACCATACAACCACCAGCAACTAATTCTTCCGCTTGAGACTTTAGGAAAAGTGTGAAGTCCCTTTCAAATTGGTCCAAATATGCTTTAAACACAGCAGGAGGGTTTTGAAATTCGGACGGTTCATTGAACCGTAAAAAGAGAGGTTCAAAGTTTTTAAGGTCGGACCAGAATCGAACCGAGGTTGAACCGTGATGGCGTCATAATTAATTTAATAATTATTTTAAATATAAATAAATACATTAAATTAGTAAAAATAGAAAAATTAACTAAATAGTCTACAAATAAATATAAGATTTATCTTTCATATATATTTTTCATATCATAATTTCATAAGACAAATAGAAAATATTAAATATTAAGCAAACTTAATAAATAAACAAACAAATTAGTATATAACCATATTATAGCAGATGATATAACATAATGAGAATAACACCACTGTTGTAGTAACCAACTAGTAAACTACCATGTTTCAAAAGAAAAAAAAAGAAAAAAAAGAAAAAGAAAAAGAAACCTAGTAAACTACCGATATCAATTTTTCGTATAAAAAAAACTCACTATTAATTTAAATCTAACATTAAAATATTATTAAAACAGGAGAGCTTAAAAGCTTAAAGTCGTAATACTGTAGTAGCAGTGGTGGTACAGTAATACACTAATATAATATCAACAAAGATAAAAACTAAATATATAATTAATAAATACATCAATTTATGTGGTCTGTGGTGATACACGAGGTCCGGCGTTTTTTACAAAGCATATACTACTTTACATCTTTACCCAACAGCAACAGAGAAAGACTTCAATAAAATTCAAACAAAAGAGAGATCATCTCAGCAAAAAAGAGAAAGCAACACAGTGAAAAAAGCGAGTCTTTCACTGTTTTAAGAGATCCGATCGCTGGTCATCAACTGGAGGCAGTAGCAACGATAGCGCCAACAAGGGCAAAAGCTTTAGCTGGCATCTGGAGAGTTGTGGAGGATATTATCAGAGATTTGACTGAGCTGAGGAGTGCGGTGGCTGACGAGGGAGAGAGGCGATTTGAGGCGAGGGAGGGTCTGAAGGAGGCGATTTTCTTGAGCTTGAGGACCAAATGATGGAGACCTGGTTTGGTTTCTAATTTGATCTTTGAGCATCTAAACGACGCTGTATGGGGAAAAATAGACAGTGATGCCGTTTAAGGCTTTTTTTTTTTTTTTAAAAGTCCGTGAGAACGGCTGAAACCGTTCACGGTTCTCAGAATTGTACGGTTCGCACAATTTTTACTTTTCTTCTAATGAGCGTTGTTGAAATTAAAAAATCGTAAAAATGAGAAGTTCAAGGTTTTTCTGTGAAACCATATGGTCTAGCTCGAGTTTTAAAACCTTTATTTTTATTATTTGTTGAGTGCTTCTCCTGTCTGGCTCACTAACCCTTTTGGTACCTGCAAATTTCCTCAGTCACCTATATATAGCTACTAAAAGTCTAAAACATGGACTTCAAAATTCATTACCATTACTTGGATCGATGCTCGAGTGGCTTAGGTTAAACATATAAAGATGGTTCTACATAGTGTACCAAGTCAAATGAATAATTAATTATTTTCGGATGGCTAGGAATGTGAAAGATACGAAGTAAACTACGGTCATATAAACTCTCATGACAAGTCTGAAGATTGTATTCATATAGTAGCAACCATGATTTTTCTTCTTCTTTTTTTTTTTTTTTTAATATAATTATAAAATTTTTGTTAATTATTATTAAAATAATAATAATGACAAAGACAAAGGGTTTTAGTAGATTGATTTTAGAATTATGGTTTGATATATTTAAACCTTAAAAAAAAAAAATTATCTCATTTCTCTCTCAAGAAATAGTGCATAAATTATTACAATATTAATGCATGTGGAGTCCTATTTGTTTAAACCTAGCAAAATTAAATGCTATCGAAGTGTTGAAACCCCATCACCATAAACTGAGAAAGTAAAAGGGAATTATATATTAACCTCGGAGACCACATAATAGCATAAGAAGAATGAACAAAGTGAAGCGAATTGCAAGGGAGAGCCTCCCATAAAAAGACCCAGGCACTCCAGATATGAATCAATTCCAAAGGTGTTTCCCTTCTCAGTCTCCAATTTCCTATAGAAGCTCTGTAGTGACCTGAAATGTTGTTAAGTCATTGCCGGGGAGATCATTTAGGAATGCTTGCAATGAAGGTAACGGTGAGTTCAACTTCTGGGATGTAATTCTAAGAATTTCTATGATTTCTGATACAACTAGAAGGGCGTTGGGTCCTAATGAGCATCCCAAATCTGCAATCTTCAAGCACTCGGGGAATAAGGTCTGGTAAAGCTCCTCAATGCTCTCTTCAACTATGGGCTTGACCATAGATGCCACATTCTCTGAAATGAAAAATATCATGTTCTTAGTTCATTAAAAGTGATTGAAAATGATCAAGAATTTTGTCACTCAATTACTACTTTTTTAGTTTTCAACAAAGATATCCAGGTTCCAGAGTTCATAATATTTATATAAAAAAAAGTGTTAGGCATTTTGTCTTTTCAAGTAAAAATTTAAATATAATATGTTTTGGATTTATAATATTAGTATCTTTATATGCATTCCTAGTTTTTTCATAAGTGAAGGGGTTCATTTGCCAATCAAAGCTTTTTCCGTTTATTCAGCTTATTAATTACTTAATTTACTTTACCTTTTTATTTTTATGTAAATATATTTTTGTCAAATATATTTTTCAAATTCAACAAATCAATAAAAATAATTTTTTAAAATAAAATTTAATTATAAACAATTTTTTAGTGTGTAGGATCTATGGTTTACACTTTGTTTGTGTGTGGTGTGTGTGTGTGTATATATATATATGTGTATCTATGTATGTATTTTTTTTCTAACGAGGGTCCGGCCTATATGGTGAAGTATTAAAAAGAGAATGAAGTTGTGACTTGTGTTATACAGGTTCTTCTTGCAAAAAGGGGTTCTAAACTTGGATTTCTAATTGTTTGTTTTTAATTATTAATTTAGTGAAAATGAAAGCTTCAAATATACCCATGAACGTAGACATTTTTGTGAAGCCAGTTATTTTCCCCTAATTTGTGACTTTTGTCGGTTGTTTTTTTTAAAGATAATCTTATTGGAGTATGCATAACTTATTATAAAATGCAAAATAGATAATTATATTCATAAGAAAATAAGTGCTAGGCCATAATATTTTCACAACAAATTATAAGTGGTAAGTTATTATTGTTTCTAATTTGAAATACAATTAAAATTACTTTTTTTCCCCACTAATAGCCACCTATAACAATATGTCACTTAAGATTTATTATGAAAATATTGTGAAAATGTTTGTGAGCATATCATTTATCTTCACAAAAAACATTCACATCTGGTGAGCTAAATGCAAAACTTTTTGCCTAAAGTGCTTAGAACATTAGCATTTGGTGTCCTAAAAAAAGAGCTATTTTTTTTTTGATAAGAAAAAAGAGCTATTTTAGTATACCAAAAATCTAACTTTGCGATTTTAACCCACTACTTAACAATATACACTACAATAACTCCTACTGTTCTTCTATTCTAACATACAATACACTAAAATAACCTAATAACTCCTATTGTATTAAAAAAAGATACAAGAAAAAACCCAGCACCATCCTCACAATCTAGCAACATCACTCCCAGAACCCCCCAACAGATCAAAGATCAAACCCACCAACCCAAACACCACAACCTAATCAACGATCCACCACACAACCTAATCAATGATCCACCACCACAACAACCACAATCAAATCGAAGCCAACCAACCCAATCAACGACCCACCACCACAATGTCCACAACCCAATTAGCCCAATCCACTACCACAACGACCCACCACTACTGCAACAAGCCATAACCAGATTGGAGCCCACCGACCTAACCACCACAACCCAATCAGAGAGAAGAAAGAGGTTTGAGAGAGTGAGAAGAGAGAGGTCTGAAAGGAGAGAGAAGAAAAGAATAAAAAAAGTAGCATCGATAGTGATTTTTTTTTTTTTTGGCAACATTTTTAGCTAATGGAAAGCAGATGAAGCTACTTTTTTGTTGTTTGGTGTTTTGGTACACCCAATGCTAATGTTTTTCAAATATGCATAAGCACTCTAGCAACATGCAAAAAAAAAAAAGTATTCCTCTTTAACTTTCTCTATCTCTTTCTTCTCTTATCATACTTTTTTTCTTTCTCTCTTGCTTTAATATTAAAGTAATATTATTTTAATGTAATGTATTGTAAAATAAAGAATAAGTATATGACATGTACAAATTGTTTAAATAATAATGTAAAATAGATAAAGTAATTTCTTCATAGGAAAAAAAAAAGAAGATAAAGTAACTTTTAGTTATGCAAAGTGCCTTTTTTTTTTTTTTTTTCATGAATGGTAATGCTCTTACAACAAAATGGAACATAAATGCATTACAACTAGGGGAAATAAAAAACAACATTGAGAGAGAGAGAGAGAGAGAGAGAGAGAGAGAGAGAGAGAGAGAGAGAGAGAGAGAGAGAGAGAGAGAGAGAGAGAGAGAGACTTGATGTTGCGAGTGGGTTGCATAGCTTGTTTTTCCTCTCCCCCATTCATGCCAGAGCTGGCTCAATGAATTTGGGGGCCCTAGGCAAAAGCTTTAAACGAGGCATTTTATTATATTTAATTATAAATTCATATATTTTTTCAATTAAAATTTATTTTTCTTGCTTTTTGAGAGCAAAATTACTAATTAAATTTTTGCATTCAAGTTCCGCTAACATTTTTTTTTTCAATTGATAATATAGCTAATCCACTTAATCTTTCTTGTGACATAGTTGATCTTAAATAGGATTTTATAAATTTTAATTTTGAAAAACTTCTTTCTGCGAAAGCAACTGTAACAGGTATAGTTAATAATATTCTGAAAGCAATACATGCATTTGGAAAAGATTATAGCCTCTTTATATAATTTAGTACATTAATTGGAGAGTTATCATTTATTTGCAAAACTTCTTTTAAAACTTTTAGTTTTGAATATAAATCTAACCATCAATATCAGAATGAGTTTCATGTGTGAAAACATTCAAGATTAAGACAATTTTTTTTCAAACTATCATCATCTAGTGATTTTAGTTTTTCAAAATTAAATAAAAAACCAAAAATATTTTCATATATTTGAAATTGTTCAAACCTACTTTCAATTGAAGAAATAGCTTGATCTACTATATATTAAAATAAATAATTCTAAAATATTCTTCAGCGAATTGTGTTATCTCATCATTGACATTCTCATCAAACTGTTTCTTCCTACGAATATACGTTTTCACGAAATATAAATCCATTTCCATTTTGGTTGCAATTTTTTTAGATGAATTCATAGCAGATGTAAATCCATCTTCTCTATATTTTTTTAAAAAAGGCATGAGACATTTTAATTGATCTATAGCAACATCAATATGCATGTCTTTCGATTGTAAATTTTACTAACAGAGTTAACAGCAAAATATGTCATACCAAATAGTCATAGCTAGCAAAACTCAAAACTTTCAATCTCATATGTTGCTAAACAATCAGCTTCACTTTTGTTTTGGGATCTTCACTTGTTTTTGCCAATTGTAACAAAGCATCTCTTATATTCTGAATTGAAATTTTATTGCTTTCACACTTTCAATTCGACTTTCCCAACGTGTTTGTGATAATGGCTTAAGAGTTAAACCATGTGTAATGTCACTTACTGAACTTTCTTGGCAAGAAAATCTGCACAACCATTTGCTTCGCGATAGCAATGACCGAGCCTAACTTGGGGAATTTGACTAAGCAAGCGCCTGCAATCATCAACAATAGGAGTAACAACAGCATTAGAGCAGAGGGGGTTAGCAAGGAGCTCAATAACAGCTTTAGCATCAATTTGGATATCAACAGTTACTTTACTTTTTGTTTGGCTTGGTGGTCAATTGCTTACCAGCAAAGGTTCAAAAGTTGGCGCCTGTGCGAATGTGAATCAGAAATTTTTCTTTTTCTTTTTCTTTTTTAGCAAGAAATTTAGGTTTAATTAAAAAAAAAAATCTCGTACGTACTAGGGAAAATATTTTGATACCGTAAGGGCTTTTTTCCATTAATAATGTATATTATACTAACTAAGTCATTTAGAATTTTAAATAATATAACAAAAAATATATCTTTGAATTTATAATATTTAATTTAAATTATAAAAATAAATTCATTTCAAATAGATGTCATCCTCTTACTCAATATTGGATAGGTTTGCCTGGCTCTCACCTGGTGAGAATATGCATGTGTACTAAGAATAAGTTTGGATTGCACATTTCAGCTGGTGTTCTGCATTTGGCATTTGAAAAGTAGATCCCACGGCAACTGTGCACTTTTCAGCCAACTTCAAGATAAATGCAGATTATATATTTTGCTGAGTCCTACACGGCACTATTTATATTTAAAAATTATTTTGTTACAGTGTTTTCAACAATAAGTTTTCAATTTTCAGCAAATAAGTAATATCCAAACAGACCCTAAAAGTATGGAATACATACATTCAAGTTTCAACTATCTAGCTATGACACAATGAACAATAATCTCAACTTACAGAAGACCTACATACTAATTAATCATACACTAACCTAGCTAATTAACGTGCTTAATTAATTACGTACAGGGCATGATTGAAGAATCAAAACTGGACAACTTCAATTTGCCATACTATGCAGCTACTATGGAGGAAGTAAAGAAGGTAATCGAGGCCGAAGGATCTTTTACTTTGCAGAAACTTGAAGCTTTCAAAGTGGATTGGGACACCTATATAAAGAAGGCTAACAAGGGTCTTGATAAGCAAGCAGGGGAAGTCCTGCTTGCCAGTGACATTAGGGCCGTGGGTGAGCCCATTTTGGCAAGCCATTTTGGGGAAGCATCCATGGAGGACTTGTTCCGTAGGTTTAAAGAGGTGTGCTTGATCACATGGAGAAGGAGAAATGTGTGTACTTTAATTTGGTTATCTCCTTGAAAAAGAAGGGCTGAAGGTTAATTGACTTGTGGAAGTGTAATTCTTCAGAAAAGGAAGCTTTGCAAGATTGTTCTTACTTTTTTATTGTATGCTTATTATGCCATATGGATTTCATGGTAGAAAATCTTTCCTATTTTTTCAATGCCTTTTTTAAGCTTCAAAACCCATAAAAAAAAAAAAAACACAACAGTGAAGATTTAAAATAATAATAATAATAATGATAATAAAGAAGCTAGAGTTTAAAAAAAATAATTATTGTTATTTTCAAAAATAGAATACAAATACTAATAGAATCTTGAATTCTTTATATAATAATTTATTCTCTTTCATAAAATTTATGTAAGCAATAAAACTTTGTGGAAAGTACCTAAAATTTGCAAAAAATTCATGGTAGAAACATGAATAAGATCAAATCCTTATTAAAATAGAAAATTATGTTAGACTATTATACGATTTTTAAAAAAAAAAATATTTTAAAGAGACAAATACAAAAAACAAAATCGAGTTTCCTTAAATTATATATATATATATATATATATATATATGTATGTATAAATAATTTAGAGAAATTTTTTTTGGCCAAAATAGACATAGAAAAGAGAAAAAACAGTTAATCAAAGTAACTAACACCTACGTAACTAACAATAAATTTTACTCTTTTTAGCAAAATTTAAATTTAAATTTAAATCCTTAAAATTTGGTCAATTATCACTTTTGTCCTTTAAATTTTATGTTTGTTATTTTTGGTCATTTAAGTTCTAATTCTTTATTTTCTCCACACAAAAAAATGGCTAAAATGGAAAACTGACCCTCTAACCTTTTTCATATTTCATTTCACTCCTCTAACCTTACTTTTATTCATTTTAGTTCTCTAAGTTTCAGATTTATTCAATTAAGGCATTTTCATTAATTTTTGTTAAAATTTTTATAAAAAAAATTTGGAAAATATTTTTCAATCATTAATTGAATTTTTTTAATTTAAAAAATTTGAAGAAAATTTTATAAAATTGAAAAATTAACCACAACATATAATAAAAGTTGATGGAAAAGCCTTAATTGAATAAACTTGAAAGTTAGAAAACTGAAATGAACAAAAGTAAAGTTAGAGAATTGAAATGAAATCTAGAGAAATTTAGAGAATCAGTTTTACATTTTACCCAAAAAAAAAAAAGTTCAAAATCATTATTAATAGCATACTTCAAATATAGTTAATAAAGCTACTGTATACCCTTGGTGCAATGGTCACTCCACAAGTATAAGTGCTAATGGGGTGTGAGGGGCAAGGGCCGAGGTTCAAGTCTTTAGGAGGGAGCTTCACATACATATACACTTAAATTAGGCTAAAATAGAAATTCTATCTTATATCTAAAAAAAAAAAAATTAAAAGAAATCATTTTCATTATTAAAATTTTCTAAATTTTCTTTTAAACACCCCTTAAAAAATTATACCCACTACAAATCCAATTCAAACTCAAACCTAAATTATATGTACAAGAAACCCCAAAAAAAAAAAAAAACCATGGCCTAATTTTGGCACTCACATCATCAATCAAAGATCTACAAGGAACCTAAAAAAACATGCACCAACCATATACAAACCCAATCTAAAAAACATGCACCAACTATACATAAACCCAATCTGTGGGTTCTAAATTCTAATTAGCTTAACTGGTAAAATCTCTAAAAGTTGAATAAGAGATCTGGGGGTTCAATCCCTGCCTACACCAAAAATTGATTGGTGCCTTAGTATGTTAATAAAGTGCTATTATCAGGAGCAAACGTTATAAGTTAAAACTTTCTCAAAAAAATATATATATACAAACCCAATCAAGTTCAAAGAACCAACATCTTCACAAACTCACCTATTTGGCCCTCACTTAAAACCCACACAATCAAATTAAAAGAACTTGCTCTGAAAATGGATCTCACAAGTTCGATTAAGTTGTAATCGATCCACCATCACACTTACTCAGATGCTATAAGTTGAAACTCTCTCAAAAAAAATATATATACAAACTCAATCAAGTTCAAAGAACCAACATCTTCACAATCTCACCTATTTGTCCCTCACTTAAAACCCACAAAATCAAATTCAAAGAACACAATTCTTTACTTGCTCTGAAAATGGATCTCACAAGTTCAATTAAGTTGTAATTGATCCACCATCACACTCACTCAGACTCAAACCAAAATTGCTAAACCAAACCACTACATAATCACTGCCTAACAATCACCATCATAGCCACCCCTTTTGTGTACACCACCAAACCAAGCACCACAGAACCTCTATCATCATTGAGCTAAATGCACCTAAGGTGGTCAATACTGTACCAGTACTGGCCATACCTACCAGTATGTACTGTACCGATACATTTATCAGTATCGAAAAACCAACGTTTCGTACCAGTTTAAATACCAGGCTTACCGGCCAATTTTGGGTGTACTAGCCGGTACCAGGCATACAAGCCGGAACAGGAAAAAAAAAAAAGCTTTTTTTTTTTTTTTACTTTTGTAATTTTTGAATTTTTGTAAAGGCAAAACGGTAACTTACTTGCATTAACTTATTAGTATTATTTGTTTTCTTAGTATGCAATGAACAATTTAGCTTTCCGTTTTTTATATTTTGTGTGTGTGTGTGTGTGTGTGTGTGTTTTTTTTTATGCTAAAGTCTAAAACCATGAATAATTTATTCTGAATTGAGGTAGTGTTTTATAATAAATTATTATTATTATTATATAATAGCGGTAAATCCAAAACGGTACATCGGTATTGACCGGTACCGAAATATATCATTCCACTGGTCAAACCGGTACAGCTTCCAGTACGAGATTGACTCCCTTAAATGCACCACACACGCACACAAATCATTTTATTTATTAAAAAATGAAAGTAAAATTTTTTAGTATAACACATTGCAGAAAAAGGAAAACCTACACCATTTTAACGGGACTTAACGATTAGTTGTTAATAGGAATAGGATAGAAGGAATGATCAATATTAATAATAAATGAAAACTATAGAGACTAAAATGATCAAATTAAAAGTCAAAAAACGAAAATGGTAATTGACCAAGGTGTAATCTATATTTTTACATAAAAAAAAATTTATTGACCAAACAAATATTTTACAGAAAAAAGAATTATGTTTCAAAAAACGTTATTGATCAAAATAACATATAGAAAAGTGGCAAAACAGTTAATAGCCATAACTTCTATTTAGTGGGCTGGAGCATGTCACTTCACATAGTGGAGCTAGTATCTTATGCGCCTGGCACATGAGAGATTTTTCCCACATAGTGAGAGGGACCAACCGACACAAGTGAACCTTTCACATATTCTTGATATAACTATGTCTTGACAACATAGAAAATTTTTTATAACTTTTTTTTTTAATAATTTCTTTAGAGATATAAAAAGGATAAAATTTAACTACAAAATTGGTTGTAATATAAATTAAAATAATTTCTCTCTCTTCTCTTTCATTTCTTTTTCCTCTCTTCACTTTTCTCAATTAAAATAATAGTATTTTTTCTACATCCAAGTGAACAGTTGGTTCTATATATAAGAACCAATTGTTCACAAGTTCAAAAAAATTTTAAGAACCCATACTCGGATGGAGCAACATTTTTTAAGTTTTGGAGGTAAAATAGCAACTGGGAGATATTTACACACCCCAACACTAGTGCCCTTAGTGGGCTGGAGCATATCACTTCACATGGTGGAGCTAGTATCTCATGCGCTTAGCGCATGAAAGATTTTTCCCACATAGTGAGAGGGTCTAGCCAACACAAGTGAATCTTTCACATATTCTTGATATAACTATGACTTGACAACATAGAAAATTTTATAACTTTTTTTTTTAATAATTTTTTTAGAGATATAAAAATGTTAAAGTTTAGCTACAAAATTGGTTGTAGTCTAAGATTACAACCTAACTCAATATCTTTCTATTAGAAGTGAATTTTGACCAATCCACCATTAAATTACATTTTCTTCTTATATCCTCCATGTTTGTAAAATTTCTAGAAAATTAAAAATCAATGGCTATGTCATCAATAAATTTTTTAAATTGCAAGTTTTTGTAGTTTAAAATTATGTTTAAAATATAATCTTATAAATCATATAGTCAATAATATCTAATTGACGCAAAATTTGACACGTGTATTAAGAGTGTAAAAAACATGTAATTTAACGGTTAGATTTTCGAAATATGTAATAATGTTAATGATATTGAATAACGTTATAGCTTTAAATTACAATCAATTTTACAGATAAACTTTGTTCATGCAAAATTCAAATCCTAAATGTATTTATTGGAGACATCAAAAAATATCAACTAATTGAACAACCAAGGTCTTGATGAATATTATTGTGATTTTTTTATCTTAATAAAAGATTTTTTTTTTTTGTAAGTTTTTTTTTTTTTTTTTTAAATTGTTGGCTAGAAAGTGTACTGTTGCACCACATGTGGGTCGGTTTCACATTTTATTGTGTAATTTAATAAAATATAGAATTATATTCATAATATATCCTTAGATTTCTCGCGTATGCTGAGTTTTATTTTTATTTTATGTTAGCGTCAAAATTTTTCAAAAATATAAAAGAAATAGAAGCAACTGAAAGTCATATACAACAATCAAGATCATATGAGCAATAAAACAATTAAAAAATAGCAACACTAAGAGTCAGTTTAGAAACAGCTTATTTAATTGGGACTAAAATTTTTTTATTGAAAGTATTAATTTTTTACTGAAAATACTGTAACTAAAACTAAAAAGTAGCTGAAATAATATAGTAAGACCTATAAATAGTATCAAAAAGTCTAATGGAACCCATAAATAGTACCAAAAATAAGCTAAATAGTAAAAAAAATTGACTTTTTAAGCCAATGTCAAACACAACTTAAGAGAAAAATATATATTTTTTAAAATAAATTAAACAGGAGGAAAATAAACATTTATTTATGTTTGATTTTAGCAATTAATTTGTAGTTTAGAAGAAATAAAGAGATGTGGAAGTTCCTAATTTTAAGGGATATAGATAATACGTTATCATTAAATTAAAATAAGTTAGCTAGAAAAAACTTATGAGAGAGAGATAGAGTGAAAAAAAGAAGTGAAATTACATTATTGGTCCTTGAAATTTACTCTATAAGTACAATTAGTCTCTTAAATTTCAAGTGTACACTATTAATCCCTCAAGTTTTAAAAATGAATGATGTTAATCCTTCTATTAATTACAATCAATAATATTACTTATGTGACTAACCGAATAATGATTTGTCATTTTTTTTAATGAAGTGTTAATTTTTTAATTACAAAAATTATTTAAAAAATACTAAAAATATTAGTTTAAGTTTTACAAACATATTGTGCCACGTAAGTGACTTAAAAAATAGATTTACACGTCCAGACATCCTTAACATTTTGGTAAAAACTGAATAATTAAAAAATAAAAAATAAAAACTGCATATTTCTCCCCTTCTGTTCTTCTCTCTCATCCCATTAAAAAAAAAGTTCTTCTCTCTCATGTTCTTCGTCTGCCATCTCTTGGAAAATACCTAATATTAAACTCTAATTCAATTGACTCATTTGCACAATATTAGGGGTGTTTAGATTTGCAAGTTTTCATTAGCCATAACTCAAAATTGGTGGGTCTCAAGGACTAGGAGAGAAAGTCTATTTGGTTGTGTTTTCAAATTTTATTTCCATCATTCAATTTTCTGATTTTTTAGTGATGAGTTAGTAAAACTAAAAACAACTTTTGAGTATTTTTGAGTTATAAAAACAGAGTTATGATAGTATTTTGGTAAATACACATACATTTGAGGGACACACAATTAAAAATAAAGTCACGTCTAGGCGCAACTTTTGATGACTCCACCAACAACTCTTCATCAGTTCACTGAGATCACTCCAATGTCTTTATACCACAACTCCAAACGCAGAAGCCTCTGCCCTGCCTTCACCTTCTCATGGACGCACTCGTCGAGCCCACCTCTTAATAAAAGTCAGAATCAACTGTGAATAACTTTATTCAATTTCAAAACATTTTTCACTCTCAAAAAAAAAAAAAAAAATTTCAAAACATTTTCTTAGTCTCCCCTTTTGTCATGCCCCATCAACATCATCCTTTATGATAGGACAATTTTGAAACTTTCAATTTTGCTAATTTTTTTTTTCTTTTACAAAATAATGTAATAATAAATGTAATTAAATATTGACACATGAGTTTATAAATGATGTAGTAACTTTTATTGTAAAATTTAAATCATAAAACAAGTATTTTTAAATTATAAAAATCTTTGTCTTAATATATCTTACTCTTAATTACCATATTATAAATGCTATAAGTATAAATTATGGTGCAGTAGGATATAAGAAGAATCCAAACTCACCCTCTAACGGCTTAGGGGCGGAGGGAGGGGGGGGCGAGGGGGCACCGCCCCCCTGACCACATGTTTTGACCCCCCCCACCCCTCTCCTACACAAAAGACCCAAAAAAAAAAAATCCCAATTAAGTGAATTCACTTATTTTTTCAACTTTTCTAATAGTATAGACTTCTACTCCTAGTAAATTCTATATATAAAATTAATGAATCACACTTAGTAAACTTGATGACTAGACAAAGCCACTTGTAGAATTTTTTTATGTGTCAAGTTTTTTTCTTGGATAGCCAACTTGAGACATACATCCATGACATGCAGTCCACTAAAGAGTTTTCAGCAGTTAAAAGAATTTGATAGCTTGCTAAAAAGATGGTAAAAATGAAAAAGAATGTTTCATATCCATTGGTTTATTCATTAGTGACTTTGCATTGATCTTACCAGTTACAATAGTACTGTTGAAAGGCTTTTTCAGTAATGAACATAATTAAAAATCAATTTACGCAATCGAATAGGAGATCAGTGATGAATGATTGCTTAGTCACATATATTGAGAAAATATATTCAAGACTATTGAGTGTGAATAAATCATGCAGCGGTTTCAAATATAAAAAATCTCAAAACAATTGAGTAAAATAAGCTAGATGTAAAAAATAAATTTAAGTTTACATTTTATTTAGATTCTGTATAACAATTACTAATTATATAATTGTTTACTTATTTTGTTATTAATATCATTAATTTTTTTAGATTAATTTTTACCTCTAATTTTTATCTTTAAATCT
>NW_027070562.1:0-16591 GCF_002906115.3 Quercus suber | reverse complement strand
AGGAGCAATTTTAGAGAGAATTCTTCCTAGAGAGAGCTTTCTTCCTAGAAGCCTTCTTTGTGAGAGTTCTTTGCTACCTATTCTCCTACTATTACCTTGTTCACCTACTACCTTGTTTCTACAAACCTTGTAACTAGGACTAGTTCAAGCTTTGTAACTGTTAATCTATTCTGAGATCTTGTATTCACTACTACTACTGTAAGTGTTTAACTCTACTTTCAATAAAGAAGTATTTTCAGTTAACTCTATGTTCATTATGTTCATTATACTACTTGTTGCTACCGCCACCATGGACGGATTACCGCCATACTGGACGGTTCTAAATTGCTTTTGAATTATTTACTTTGAATTATTTTGTTATACTGCTTGGCTGGTTCTACCGCCTTATTTTGCTAACACTACTTTCAAGTTACCCAAAATATATGTCAAGTGATAATATTATATATATATATATATATATATATATTATAATAGATTATAACTTTAGTAAAAGGCAAAAGAATATTTCGCTCTGTGCTCGACGCGTAACTTAGCATAAGTAGTTTTGTGTAAAATGCAATAATATCTCTCCACCGTGATTATTTTCTTATTATGCCATTTTAGTTTTCAATTGTTTTCATGTGTTTTGATTCATAATTAATTTAATCACAATCTTAGTCTCATATACTATTAGTTGGCATATAAATCATTGAATACATGACATGTGATTTGAGAATATATACAGACACTCTTACATAATATTCTTTTGCGTAAAAAAAATCAAAATAAAAACATAAAATATAAAAATTATTGTACATAAAAATCATAAGGACATAATATTTTTTTCTTAAACTAGCAATTTTGTAATGCTTATACTCTTTTATATATATAGTTACAATGAGTGTGGGAGAATTTAAATCTTAAATATCTCCGTTGAAAACACCATGAAGTGTGAACCAATTGAGCAGCAAAAATCTTGACATGAAGTTTATCCTTTTTAGGTATAAAGTAATTAGATTCAATTTATAATGAATAAATGTACACATATTCTTGTGTAAAATTAAGGTTAATTACATTCATCCAAAGAAAATTTCTTAACCCTACCACTATCCATTGGTTACATACTAAATGAATCAAAATAAAAAATGGTTAAGTAAGAGAAAATCTATAAATTGACAACAAATTTGGCATCTATTGATCAATAAATGTCAATTTGAAAGTAAAAATGTGATGTAAGTAATAAATCTAGATGAAAACCAAATACAAGCTACAACAAAATGTATTTTCAATGTCGAAAATATGCTTCACTAAAAGTCCAGTTTTTCGTCGCTAAGGACCTTGAGCGATGAAATCTACTAATTAGCAACGAAACTCATTTCGTTGCTAAAACCCTGTCACTGAAAGTCCTGGCAACGAATAATTTTGTCACTAAAAGTCCGATTTGTTTATAAAAAAAACTTTTAGCAACGAAAACGTTTTGTCACTAAATGTTTTCCTCGCTAAAAACACTATTCAATGATGAAAATATTTCGTCGCCAAAAACACTTTAGTTTATTAAATCATATTTAATGACGAACAATTTCGTTTCGGGTACATATAGTGACGAAAAAGTTTGTCACTAAAACTATTTTTACAAAAATCCAAGCACATATAGCAACGAAAATTTTCGTCACTAAAACCATTTCTTACAAAATTCTACTACAGTTAGTAACAAAATATTTCGTCACTAAAAAAATTTTTTGTTGCTATATTTGTGACGGAAAAATTAGTCACTAAAACTTATTTTCTGTTTTTATTTTTTTTCATGGCTTTGATATTAACATGTAACCTGTCATTACATTTAGGGGTGTGCGTGGTTCAGTCGGCTCGGTTTTTTTCCAAAATTATCACCAAACCGATAGGGATTGGTTTTCTCATAATTGGAACTGATGCACACCATCTAGGATCAGTTTTCCAACCTATAGCGGTGCAGTTTTTAGCACTCGGTTTATTCGATTTGGTCGGTTTAATATTTTTCAACTCAATGGAGAGGCAGAAACACAAAAATTTATATTGATTTCCATGTAAAAAACAAACAAAGAAATTTTTTGACAAAGAAATGCTTTACAATGAATTTATCCCACAACAAATAAACAAAAGCCAATGCTTAATAGGTACTATAGAAGTACCACAGTAGATCTAAAGCCTCTACTAACTTAGTAGCTCAAAATCCCGAAGTCAAAAAACATAAAAATACGAATAAAAATAAAAATACAAATACAAAAATCTAAAAATATACTAGGCAATATTTGGAATCATTAGTTATTGATTAGTGATTAGCGATTACCTCTTTCCCGATGAATGATTGAAGAGTAAGACCTGTCTCAGTCTCCCTCATAATCTCTTTGTTAGGAAAAAAAAAAGGTTTAAGTACTTGTGGACTGTGAAACAAAAATTGAAACTTATCGGCGGTGTGGCGGCGGACTGGTAGAGGAGTGACTCACTTGGAGATGGAGTGAATAGCTTTAGGCAAGAGAGTTTTGAATTTAGAGTTTGGAAAAGAAGAATTTATATGGTTACTCAATTTTGTAACCCTAGCCTTCCACGACATCATTTTTCTTTTTCTTTTTCTCTTTTTTTCTTAAACAGCCCAATGAAACGGGCTGTTTCACTTAGTTTTAGGGTAAAACTATAATTTAAGTATATTAAAATATTTTTATAGACACACACACACACACACACACACGCACAGCGTATCAATTCAGTTAGGATATTTTCGATTTTTAGAAATCAATTCTGACTACATCACCACACCAACGTCGGAAAAACCCATGACCTCCGATCGTCGACCTCAGCTCCAACAGTTTGGCCCCAAGCGTGGTGCAGTTCCTTGGCTCCGGTCAGTTGCAGCGGTTAATCGATGCCGCTGCTCACCCCTAATTACATTATTAAAATCTCACATTTGAATAACACATTTATAAATAAATAAATAAATAAACAATCCATATATTCCACAAGTAAAAAATAAAACAAGTATCCAATTCAAACTCCTTCTATACAATAATTGTTTGCAACACATAAAATAACACAAAATGTTTTATAACAATACGAAAAGTGTAGCATAATATAATTAGAACCAGCAGAAGATGTCCTCATATGTCTTCAAGTAATGCCAAAAGTAAATTCCCTAAAAACAACCAATAAGAAATCTGTACAAATATAAAAACAATACTACATTAAAATTGTAAAGTAAAAACATTAACTATGTTATAAGAACATTTCTAACAATGCATTAAGAGTAGCCACATCAATGAATTAAAATCACAACTCCTAATGTATAAGCTGTAGAAAACAAATATAGATTTTCAAATGTAATATAATATAATTAGTTTCAAATAATGCATTAAAAAGTAGTCACACCATATAGTGCGGGTCACTTGCAATATGAATTTAAACCACCTTATAACACCATGCAAGCCACTCGCTTACTCCAACACAACAACCCACCTCAAAACCAATTATCAACATCTCAATATATAATGCTACAAGTATTAAAAACAATTAAATAATACCCATCACATATAACTCAACAATATCCATTCACAATTCCCAAAAATATAATTATTAAAAAAAAAAAAAAAACACTCTCAATATGAATTTAAATAACCTTATAACTTCATGCAAGCCACTAACACAACAACCCACCACATAACCATTTATCAACATCACCACATATAATGCTTACAAGTATTAAAAACAATTAAATAATATCTATCACATATAAATCAAAAATATCCATTCACAATTCAATAAAAAATAAAAAAATAAAAAATAAAACACTTCTAATATGAATTTAAACCACCTTATAACTCTATACAAGCCACCCGATTGTTCAAGCATAACAACCAACCACATAACTAATCATCGGCATTACAAGTATAGAGCTTTATAAGTATTTAAAAAAAACTTTACTTACTATGTTTAAGCTAAGTGTACACCTTTAAGAAAAAATCCAAAGTTATCACCAGGGCTTTAAATGAACCAAGCCATTCATAAACAGCTTGGGTTTGGCTCGATAAAAAGCTTGTTCATGTTTATTTGTTTATAAACAAGCCAAGCTTATGCTTTAGTTTTTTGTTTGTTTAATAAATGAGTCGAGCCCAAGTAAAAAATATTTTTCGTGAACAAGCTTGTGAACACCAAGGCTCGATAAAAAGTAACAAAACAAGTTGAGCCCAGGCTTATTTATGAGTTTGGTAACAAAATTGATATAAGCTTGACAAATAAACTCATATCCTTCCAAGACTTTAATTAATTATAAGTTGGAACCACTCATCTAAATCAAATAGGTTAGATAATAAACTTGCTATAGGCTTGATAATATACTTGTGTTGGATCTCAAGCTCAAAAACATGATATTGAGCTTGAGTTTGGGCTTGATATTGAGCTCGAGCTTGGTTTGACCAATGAATCAAGCTAAGCTTAAACTTTTATACTTTATAATAAGCTCAAGCTTGAACGTTATTTGTAGGCTAGCAACAAGCTCAAGCCAAGCTTGAACATTCTATTTTTGCTGTCGAGTCGAGCTTAAACATTCACTACTCGACAAAGCTCAGCTCACTTACAGCCTTAGTTATCACAAACATTGAGTATTTAACCTGCAAAAGAAAAGTATAATTTATAAAGAGTTTATCAATACACTTACAAGCTATATCATCACTACTAGCAATAGCATATAATGCTCAATGTTATAACATAATGCTCAATATAAGATTTAAGCAAAAAACATCTCAAAAAAGGGACAACTCATGCATAATGTATTCTAACATCTAAGTCTATAAGCTACTTAGATAAAGTCCTTTCTTGTTCATGAATGCTATTGTATATATTAATACTTAAACAAATATACATTGCACAATCAAACACTCCCAATATCAACAACCCACTACAATACCAATCATCAATATCATAATATAAAACCACCTTATAATATGAATTTCACTTTTCATAATATGCATGATAACAATGTGATTTATTCAAAAATCTCATTAACAAGATTAGAAAAAAGCTGAATTGAATGTACAATAAATATTCTTACAGCTTAAATTATTTCAATAATATTGCTTTTGTTTAAAATTAACTAATTAAGTATTTGTAATTTTGTATAGCAGATAAGTGAGATAACCCATCAAAGCAATAGTAGCCACTCTATCCTGATCATAATAGCTGGACAATTTTCAAGATTGTTATTGACTTATTAGTTGTCATTTTAGGCGTACCATATGCATCAAACATTCCTAATTAGAATTTACTTTTGATCAATCAACTCTTTATTTTGAATGTGTATAGTCTCTATCCAATCAAATGATTGATTACTCTATATTGAATAAAGGTTGCAAATTTAGACAACTGGCTTGATGGGATTTTTAAGACCTAAATATGGGTGTAGTACACTTTTATTATACATTATTCCTATAATCATATAACTTTACATCTATTAATCATAAATTCTTGATTTTATATATATATATATATATATATGAATGGCACTCTACGCCAGAGCCCATCTGGGCTTGGGGACCCAATATGGGTGAATGGCCCGCGGGCCCATAATGTACCACTTCAGAGTTTCTCGGCGAATCATCTGTCCCGTCCTCCAAGCATATATGAACAACCAATAGGCTCCCGTTCTCCGAGCATATATGAATAACCAATAGGCGCCCCATCCGTTGCATATTCGGCAGCTCCTCAGACAGCACCTCCACCGAGGATACTCGCAGAATGGGAAAAACAAGTTCCCAGGCCACTTGCACTGCCTCCCACTACCACCTAACCACCCACTTATGAGTGATAGCATTGGACCGCTTGGGGCACTAAACCTAAAAATAATCACAGCCACTCCACAAAGTTTGAGCTATAAATAGGAGGAACGCAAGGACGAGAGGAGGTTGTTGAAGGTTGAGGAAAAGAAGTCAAGGAGAGAGAGAGAGAGAGAGAGAGAGAAACAGACAGTAAAGAGGGGAGAGCGTTTCAGGCAGGATAAGAGAGAAAAGTGACCTCATTGGATCTCAGTGTTGAGAACAACCTTGTGTAGGAAGCCCAAGCCCACCACACAAATAAGTTGTCAGCCAAAGTGAGTCCCAGCCTAGCCCAATGGTCTCGCTTTCGGTGCGCACAATATATATATATATATATATATAGAAGTTTTGGCATTATTACACAAATGGTGTGTCCACTACCCCTACCTAATGTACGCTACTTAGAATTCTTAGCTCGAACTTAATAGATGTGATGTATGGACAATACCAATTCCTAAATTCTTAAGACATATATGTTTGTTTTTTAGCTAACAAAGTTGAAAGATTCACTCTTTAAACTTAACAATAGGCAAGGTACAATGTATCATATAGCATATTAGAAAAAGTAAAATAAAATAAAAGATGCCAATTTTCATGAGTCATACTCTTTTTCTAAAACTTCTATATAAAGTCAATTTAGCCTTATGAAAAACTCCAAAGGGTTGGTGTACATGTTTTCAAGACTCGTGATCAATAAGGTTAGTTTAAGTGTCTCAATCAAAATACCTTGGGATCACTTAAAGAAATTCATTCTTATAATTATGTTTTTGAGATAATCCTTATAATAATTTAGTGTGCATGAAATGGAGATTATATTTATGAGCAATGAACACTTCTATTAAAAAAAAGCATTATAAAATTCACATTAAAAAAAACTATAAAAACACTCCCAATAATATGAATTTAAATTACTTTCTAACTCCATGCAAGTCATCTGCTTGCTCCAACACAACAACCCACCACAAAACCAATAATCAACATCATGATATATAATGCTTACAAGTATTAAAGAAAATTAAATAGTATCCATCACATATAAATCAACAATATTCATTCACAATTCAAAAAAAAAAAACACTCTCAATATGAATTTAAACCACCTTATAACTTCATGCAAGCCACCCGCTTGCTCTAACATAACAACCCACCACAAAAACAATAATCAACATCACGATATATAATGCTTACAAGTATTAAAAATTACATAGTATCCATCACATATATATCAATAATATTCATTCACAATTCCAAAAAATAAGACACTCCCAATATAAATTTAAATCACCTTATAATACCATACAAGCTACCCACTTGCTCCAATACAACAACCCACCATAAAACCAATCATCAACATCACAAGTATAATGTCTTTTAAATATTTAAACAAATTTTACTTACTATGCTCAAGCCAAGTATAAACCTTTAAGAAAAAAATCCAAAATTATCACAAATAATGAATATTTAACTTGCCAAAAGAAAAGTTTAATTTATAAAGAGTTTATCAATGCACTTACTAGCTATTATAGCATAATGCTCAACATCTCAAATAAAAAAAAAATACACAGCCCTTTTCAACAAATAGATAACAAGTCAGTAGCTTCACAAAAACAAAAACAAAAACAAACATATATATAATTGACCAAGAGCTGTTAAAATCAAAGAATCCCAAGAGAAAATAAAATTACACACACCCAAAAGCTATTATAATGCTCAGAAGCTTCACTACCACAAAACAAAAACAAACAAAAATATACCTGCAAAGAATAATTAGAATCAAAGAATTCCCAAGAGAAAACCACTCTTTATCATCATCCAAACTTGACAAAACCAACAATAGAGAACTTAAATTTTCAAAATTTAACAGATGCACTCTAAAATCACACAAAAACCAATTACAAGTAACTAACACAAAAACCCATTATTCAGCACCTAAATACTATAAACTCATACTTACACTTACAAGAAAAAAACTCAAAACCCATATCATTTTATCAAATACAAATCAAATATTACCAAAAAAAAAAAAAAAAAACTTACAATGTTGAAATCAGTGGAGGGAGACAAAGGGAAGGAAGAGGGGAGGTAGTGGAGGAAAAGGGGGAGGGAAAGAAAGGAGAGAAGGAGTGGCAAAGGAGAGAGGGAGGTCGAAGGAGAGAGGGAGGGTGAAGAGAGACGTCGGTAGCGGCGAGGGACTGGGTCAAAAGCAGCAGGGAGCTGGGTCAGTGGCGGCAAGGAGCTGGTTCAGCATCGACGGGCTAGGGGTCGATGTTGTGAGGGAGAGAGTGAGTGAGAGATAATCGGCTTTGAGCGAGAAAAAAAAAAAAAAGTTGAATGTGAAGTGAAAAAAAGAGGCTGATGAATGTGTGATATATATATGACCTCTTTAGTGACGACTTGGATTTTGTCACTATTGCCTACCTTTAGTGACAAACTCGGATTCGTTGCAAATAATAAAACTAATGTTTTGGTTTTTCCTTTCAGCAACAACTTATTTTCGTCACTAATTGTCACATTCAGTGACGAAGCAGGTTTCGTCACTAATAGCATGACTAGCAACACCTTTAGCGACAAAATTGTTTGTTGCAAAAAACTTAAACTTATAGCGATGAACAAATTCGTCGCTATAGATCAATTTGGTTTCACGCCTACACTTTCGTTTAGCGCCCTTAATTCAACACAACCTATAGCAACGAAATCTAAGTTTTGTCACTAAATGTTACAATTTTTTTTTTTTTTTAAATAGCAACGAAATATAAATTTTGTCACTATATGGTACTTTTTGTGACAAAAAAATGTTCGTCACTAAAATTCGTCACTATAGTTACATTTTGTTGTAGTGAAAATACAAAACGCAATCTAATCACAAAACACAGTCTTTCTCAAAAAACTAATAAAATCAGAACAAATTAAAAAAAAAAAAAATCTGACCCACAATATCTAGAGATAGAGGATAGAGGATGAAGACTATTTTTCTCTCCCTTGGTAGAGCACAATGGTGATTTCCCCTCTATGTGATGAGAAGATGAATGGCATGTTTTAGTATTTTTAGTCCAAGTGAAAGAAGAGACATCTAGAGATAGAGGTAGACCAAGAGGTAGAAAATGAAAAGCGAAAATGAAGATAAAGAGAAGAAGAACAGATACATGTGTGGAGGAGAAAAAACAAGAGAAAAAAAAAAAAAAAAAAAAAAACAAACGTATGGATGTAAAAAATGAAAGAGAGAAGAATTTTTTTTTTTTTAATTGTGAAATGTTACCACGATATTTCATAATTCTTTCACAAATAATTTTAAGTAGCGAGTTGTTATTAGTTATTATAGTTGGGAAAAAAATAATTTCAGTGGTATGTTCAAATTAAAACCCATAATAACTTACCACATTGAAACATAACACTTTTCATTAAAATTAGATGATCCTTAAACTCACCATATAATTGCCACAAGTGCTACACAAGATTTGTTAAAAAATATCACCAAAAAATTTAAATATTAAAGAAAGTATGCATAAATAATATTTAAATAGAATAGAGAAAATATAGAGACTTTATTAGAAAGTCTGTTTGAAAAAGTAGGTTACGGGATCAAAGAATTTGGCAACTGCAGCCCACTTTATACTAAGCCCAGGGCCTACGTCGAGGAGGAAGAAATGGCCGAGGACGAAAGAAGTAAGTCCAAAGTACCCTGAAATATCGCCGAGGTCAATCCTGTCTCGGCTAACTGAGATCAAAGAAGGGAAGAGTGGCATGCCATCAAAGGAAACCTCCCAGAGCATTCCAAGGAAAAGGACAGGTACAATGGGTCAGCCATGGGAGCACGATGGAAGAGCAATTCAAGGAAAAGCTGTCACCTCCACATTAAATTCCCACTACTAACATCCTGGCTGCATTAATGAGGAAGTAGCCCCTGAACAGGGCTGCCTTGGTTACTACAACTCACAGGAGGTTTGGTAAGGTGGCTAATGAGATAAACACTCGAGTAGTGACCTGCATGATAAACAAATGGAGGGCTAAGATCAACTGGAAGTGGGTATATAATGTAAGGAATCCTCCAAGAAAAAGAGGGAGAGGAAAAAACAAAAAACAGAGCAACAATTCGTATTGTCTTCAAAACCCTTGTAATCATGCACTGAAGCAATAATAAGAACAGCAAGCCCCTCAAAGGAGGGCCGATGACCAACTTTCACACTTTAGTCCACGTCCTAGTTACTCGGTCTACTTATAACTATGTTTAGTTGTTGTAACCCTCACTAAAGCCTAGTTCTTCAATTCATTCTCTACAAATTCATTGTATTAGGCTAGTTGGGTCTGAGTCCACTCATCCAATAGTAGAAGTATTCAAATCCAGTCCCTACATAGGTAAATAAAAAGTAAATATAACTATTTACTGATTATACCGTACAAAAATTTGAAAAAAGTCACTGGAAATGCTCTTGTAAAAAAAAAAAAAAAAAAAAAAACAAACAACACGTACACCCATGAAACTTGTTGACCAGACATGAAATTTTGAATCATGCAAGACAATCTAGCTAATTATGAGTCCGTTTGGATACAGCTTATTTTTGCTAAAACTGAAAACTGAAAACACTGTAGTAAAATAATTTTTAAATGTGTGAATAGTGGTGAACAGTGCATTTTGTCTCCTGTACAGTGAATCCATGTGCATGAATAGTGCGGTTACTGTTCATACACGCTAAAAAAAAAAAAAAAAAAAAAATGCAAACTTGAATATAAAACATGAATCCAAACGCTACCTATATATAGACATCTTTTGTTTTTTTTTATGCTTTAGTCCACGTCCTGATTATTCGATTTACTCATAATTATGTTTTGTTGTTGTAACCCTTACTAAGGCCTAGTTCTTCAATACATTCTCTACAAATTCATTGTATTGGGCTAATTGGGTCTGAGTCCACTCATCCAGTAGCAGAAGTGCTCAAATCCAGTCCCTACATAGGTAAATAAAAAGTAAATATAACTATTTACTGATTATATCGTACAAAAATTTGAAAAAGTCACTGGAAATGCTCTTGTATAAAAAAAAAAAAAAAAACAAACAACACGTACACCCATAAAACTTGCTAACCAGACATGAAATTTTGAATCATGCAAGACAGTCTAGCTAATTATGGGTTTGTTTGGATACAACTTATTTTTGCTGAAACTGAAAACTGAAAATTGAAAACACTGTAGCAAAATAATTTTTAAATGTGTGAACAATGCACTTTGTCTCCTGTACAGTGAATCCATGTGCATGAACAGTGCGGTTACTGTTCATACGCGCTGGAAAAAAAAAAAAAAAAAACACAAACACAAACTTGAATATAAAACATGAATCCAAACGCTACCTATATATAGACATCTTTTTTTTATGCTTTTTTTTATATATATAAAGGATTAATAGGTGCCCTATGGTCATTTTCTAATAAACAATTTTAGAAAAAATTTAAAATTATTTTTAAAAAATATAAAATAATTATTAAAAATATCAGTTTTTTTTTCTTTTTTCATAAATAAATTTTAAAAGCAATTCTTATATAAACAAATGCTCTTAGAGCATCTGTTAACAGAACCCATTTTATAAGAGTTCTTTTATTACTACAAACAAACTTACGATTTTTACCATAATTTTTCTATGTGATAAATTATTACTAACTACTATTATTTTCACATAAATTCACCACTTTTTCTTTACCATTATATATATATATATATATATATATATATATATATATATATATATATATATATATATATATATATATATTGTTAAAAGGAGAATGCATTAAAGAACACTAAGTGGTTATAGTGGTCAAAGTAGCAGAAGCAAGTCTACCATAACACGGACCATTGGCATCCGAATTTACATAAGAGTCAATTTCCATAGAGAGGGTAATCAAACACAACAATTATACAAATTTTTGTATTATATATATATATATATATATATATATATATTTTTTTTTTTTTATCAAGGACGGAACTAGGATTTAAACTTAGGGGGGCAAAGTTCTTTGTTCAAGAATTTTAAAATGGAATATTTACTAAGCAATGTTGAATACTTAATTATTTTAAATTAGTAGTTACAATGATGCTTAAGTTAGGACATTTATATTTTCCTATTTATATAAAATCCTTATATCAACCCTATTCTTATGAGAAGGAATATGACTATTGAAAAACAAAGATCATCTATTGAGTGTGTTAAGAGTGCAATTTGGAACCACAAAAACAACAAAATCTTCAAGTGGTCTTGAGGTAAGAGAGATCGATTTTTCGGATGGCAATCACTTGCAACGTTGGATTACTATGAAGATATAGGCTGGATCAATAGTTGCAGTAAGAGCGAGAAGCTTAGATACAACGTCTGATTAGTGATTACTTGTACTAGAGGTCTTGTTACTCATGTAAGTTAGCTTGTATCACAACTTTTTAGTAGATTTAAAGGGTCTCCAAAGTGTTTCTCACAATCTGGTTTTCACTTCGTGAACGTTTCCTCGTCTCATGTACGTGGTTGTTCATGTGGTTGTGATTACAACTTTATTCATATATCATCTGAAATTGTAAATTAATTACTTGGACTATCAATTACAAGTTTAATCAAATTGGTAGTAACCGTACTTATTAGGAGTCTGAATGTGAATTTTCAATTATTAAGTCAACGGGATTATCATATTTTTATTTTATATATAAAGTTATTACTGCCATTGGTTAGGATTGGATAGAACAATGATCAATGCAATGGAAGCTTGGAAGGTACATTTAAAATGAAGAAAGTTGATTCTCATCATTGTTTTGCTTTGCATTTTAATTAAGTTCGGTCCTTTTGTTTGGACCACATATAATTCAACCTTAATCACAATGGCATTATATTTAATTATTGAAAGAATCTCTTTTTGGCCGCTTTCACTATGCCTCCAGACTCCAGAGGATCGGTGGCTGTCAATTACATCAAACAATTTCCATTTTTGGAAGCTTTTGATATTTTCGTGCATACATGATATATATGCTTGGAACTTACACCCCTTTGGGAAGAAAAATAAGTGTAAAGAAAAAAAAATTTTAATATTTTTTTGATTCTCTTATTTAGGAGTTTTAATAGAGAGAATTAAAAGATTATTCTTTTGTTTGGAAAATTTAGAAATAAGTAGCAATTTTATAAACAAACTAGCCTCATCGTACGCGCAAAGCTTTGCTTGTGTGATGAGGGCTTTTTTTTTGGTTTAGTGTCATAATTTTCCTTTTTTGTTTTTTTTTTAATTTTAATTTTGGATAAGTTTTTTTTTTTTTTGAAGACNCTTAAATAAGAACCCCCTATTCTCCAACTCTTTAGTCTTTCCTCTCCTCCTTTCCAAGGGTAGCAAAAATAAGATATAACTTTTATTCGACTGCATATGATTTATTAAATTGTAATAATGTTTAGGGCATAAAGTATATTGAGCATAAATGAGTGATTTTGAATGGTAATAAACTCTTTTCTTTTTTTTTTTCTTTTTTTTGACAACGAATGGTAATAAACTCTTAAAAGGAATGAGATACAACATGAGTAATTAATATAACATAATAAAGTCAAACTTATAAACTTAAAGCTTTTATTAAAATGGCTTTCTAAAATGTTATATTGTATTAAACCCTTAGAAGGAGACTCTTGGGTGTTATTTCCCTAACAAAATAAATAATATAAATTATTTCTCATCATTTTACTAAGCAAAATTTTAATTGTATATATTTTAGAAACATATATTTTTCTTTCAAGGAAGATATATAGCAACTTAGAAATCTATATTTCTGAATTCCATTTTCACTTTAAAATACACACACATATATATATTTCTGATAGCATGTCTACCCTTTCTAATTGGAGTAAAGATTAGTTGCATTTTGATTCTAGAGAGAGAAAGAGAGAGTTGCATTCTTAGATGACAATACATTTCTTAATTTTGTATCAAACGTTCACAGTAGCAAGTGGTATTATAAGTAATTATTAGATGTTCTCGAAACACAATGCTGTAGTGCTCCTTCTTACATTCATATAGATTTCACTAATTAAAATTATGATGAGATTAACATGAATATTAGAAGAGAAAATACCACGTCATTGTGTTCTAGAAATACCTAATAATTTCTCATTATATTAAACCCTTACAAGGAGATTATCTTAGGTAATATCTCCCTACCAAAAAAAAAAAAAATCATATATATTATTCATTGTGTAAAGCGGACTTTCTTCTTTTATCTATTTTTGAAAAATATATTTAGCTAGATAGCAACTTAGGATTTAGGAAATCTATATATTTCTGATAACAAGTTTGTCCTCTCCAAAATTGAAACAAGGATGAGGTGCATGCCTCTCCATAAAAAAAAAAAAAAAGAAAAAAAAAAAAAAAAGAAACCACATATATTATTCATCGTGTAAAGCGGACTCTCTTATTTTATCTATTTAAAAAAGTGTATATATATATATATATATTTAGCTAGATTGCAACTTAGGATTTAGGAAATCTATATATTTCTGATAACAAGTTTGTCCTCTCCAAAATTGAAACAAGGTGCATGCTTGCTTGAATGACAAAATGAAGAGGTATCTTAATTTTGTATTGAACGCTCACTATGACACTCCCCGAGGTATATTATCACCTTATCAAATTAAACCATGTAAATTTTTTATCATTACTACCTGATTAGTTGACTTTCCCTTTTTCCTTGTTATTTTTTAAAACATATTTAGAGAATGACCACAAAACTATTAAGCATAATATCTTTATAAATGGTTTACGAACATATACATACTATATTAAAACCCATACAATTAAGGAGACTATCCCGGGTGTTATCCCCTAACAAAGTAAACTATATACATTATTCATCGTCATTTCCACAATTACAGTACGGATGAGATGCTTGCTTGGAACAGAACCGTAGATAAGTGGCTCAAATTTCCCTGCCATGATTAAAACAATGCTCTTATTTAGCCAACAATTTTTACTTGTTATTTTTAAAATCATATTTTGATAATGCCCAAACTAAAGAACCCCTTGTTCCGGAGCTATGAGGAATCTTACTTATCAAGCTATTTTGTGGGTTCCAGTTAGTTCAACTAGTAAAATTTTTTATGGTACCGGTTGAATAAAGATCTGGGTTCAATTCCTACCTACATAAAAAACCAATTGATGTTTTGATCTGATGATAAAGAACTATCATCAAGAGCGGATGTCATAAATTGAAACTTTCAAAAAAAAAAAAAAAAAGAGAGAAGGAAGAACCCCTTATTCCTTATAGTAGGTTTTGTTTTGTTTTTAAGTTTGGGATGGGAATGTAGTATATGAAAGAATCCCTTTCACAATTTCAATAAGGACAAGTATGCATCGATCACAGTGGAATCTAAGGAATAAGGAGATTTCGGATTTCACCAGAAAATTTTCCATTAAGCATGAAGGTATCTATTTGATTTTTCTCCTTAAATAAACATACTCATAAATACTCCATATGACATTACATTAGAAACCTTCCAAGGGTAGCACAAAATCCCATTTCGTATATATGTAAAAAAAGGAAATATAGCCATTTGATCAAATCATATTAACATAACAATATAATTATTAATGAAATTAGTCAGATCTTTTTTATAATATATATCTTTTGAAAGAGAAAAGTGTATAAAGTATGTTGAGTCATGACTTATGAGTGTACACTGGGAAAGAAAAAAAGGTATAAAGTGTGTTGAGTAATGACTAAAATGAGTATACACGGCTAATTATAAGTGTAAGTCTTACAATAATAAGATAATACAAATTTTTTGCTACTTTTAAAAATGTATTATTTCATGAAAGATAATGGAATCTTAATATCTAATAATAAGCATAGTCCTTCACATAATCAAAGTGAAAATTGCTAAGAATTGCTAATATACGGTCATGAATCATGATGGGTGATCACACCGTAATAATGCACCCTCATGCATGGAATAACCCCATTTCATTGATTGTTTTACTTCATAGTTTTAGTATTGTTTCACTAGAGAGATGTGACTTTTGGGTAAGCTACAACTCTTTAATAAGTTATATCTAGTGTGCGTTTGTGAAGCATTGGGACGAAAATTTTGTGTGTTTTGCTGAAAAATGGTGAGTCTCATGTCACTGTTCATGGACCACCAAACTCAACAAAACGCAGATTTCTAGGTAAATTTGAGTCCCACAACACTATTTCACACATTTAAAAATTATTTTACTACAATGTTTTCAACAATAAGTTTTCAATTTTTAGCAAATAAGTGATATCCAAACAAACCCCTATTCACTGATATATATATATATATATATGTATATGTATGTACATTTCTTGAGGGTTGTATAGTTGCCTATAAATATAAGACTCTCATTGTATTTGGACACAATTAAATCTCTCTACAGACACAAGACTTTATGCCTATGACCAAGCTATTCAACTCTCTACCCATGAGACAATCCAAAAATCTAATGGGCTAATAGTGTGGTGAATATAATTTAGACCTTCGGGTTTATGGCATATTCTTTAAGTCCATTAATCCTACCAATCGAGTGTGTTCAAAGGAAAATGTTAAATGAAATGAAATCTATCTCCTTATCATGGAATGCATCACTTTTACATTTTTTTAAAAATATTTACAATAGAATTTGAACCTATGACATCCACTCCATGATATTTGCTCTTGCCATTAAGTCAAGATAATTATTTAGTACTTCAAAAGTATAGTGACATGAAATTAGGATCTTCTAGAGTTCTTAGGGTTAGTCCATCATAGA
>NW_027070561.1:69340-76795 GCF_002906115.3 Quercus suber | reverse complement strand
TTTTTTTTTTTTTTTTTTTTTTTAATCAAGCATTAACATTACTCCTTTTTCTTTTATTATTGTCACTAACCAATTTCTGCCGTACTCATATCATTGTGTTTTGCTTACTAAGAAAGTGGTTTAATCATTGTCTTTGGTTGGTAGCAAATATATTCTTCTTATTTCATTATATTATGCCCTCATGCTATAACATTTTTGTGACAGCATCTTCTGCCATGGGCACATGACCAAGATCTCAATAAAGGGGTCCTAGCTTGCGCACAAGCTGGACTTGAGGTAAGTTTTAGTCAAGCCAATTCCGATTCTCCTACCCCAGAACTATTGGGCCACAATGTGGCAGAAAGTAGTCCAGCCCAGAAGTACAGAAAGGCCCACCACAAATTTTATATTCTTCATGGTTGCAAAATTTCTAAAAAAAATTAAAGATAATAGTTATGACATCAATAAATTGTTTAAATTGCAAGTTTTTGTAGTTTAAAATTATACATAATATATAAGCTTATAGATCATATAGTAAATAATATCTGATTGACACAAAATTTGGTATGTGTATTAAGAGCATGTAAAACATGCAATTCAACGGTTAGATTTTCAAATATATAGTAACATTTATTTCATTGAGTAAAATTGTAACTTTAAACTATAATAAGTTTTGTAGCTAAACTTTGTTCATAATATTTTATTTAAAAATATTTTTCTCACCTTTCAAAGCGCAGAATTAATATTAAAGCTTTGTATTCAAATTTTGATAACATCCCATTTTCAGTTCATAATATAATTAATCGACTTAGACTTTCTTGTTACATAATCAATTTGTAAGAAAGATTTCATTAATTTTAATTTTGAAATTTTTTTTCTGTAGAATCAATTGTAAGTCAGAAAATTTCTCGCACGCCCCTTCCATGATAAGTTTTAACTAGATTTGGGCCTAAATTCTGTTCTAAGTCCATCCTTTTATTGGAAATAGGAGTCCGCTTTAACTGGTAGCAAGCCCATCCTATTGAATTATTTGGTTCGGGCTGAAAAATTAGTCCAATATCATGTCTTAACAAGGGCGTTAGTTCATGCCCAGATGTAGCAGTAGTTTCGCGGTAAACAATGACCAGAAAAATGTTTTCATCTAAACTGGTAATCAACTCATCCACATTGCATGACTGTTTATAAAATCATTCAAGTGTATTATTTCGATTAATCACATAACTCATTAAATAGCTTATGGGGCCAAAAGTATGTATGGGTAGTTTTATTATATCAATTGTCAGGTAATGGATTAGAAAATATTTCTTCACACCGGTTTAGAAGTAAACCTTTTTTTTTTTTTTTCCCACTAACATCATCATCAAGTATACCATCATCTTCACCCTTCTTAGGTTTATCATGATTCTTAAGCACTGAACATTTCAGTATCCTCAGTTGGGAAACAACCATGCACCAAATTGCAAAGTCTCCTCTTGATGGTTTTTTTGTCTCACACATTCCTTAGCATTATGTTTAAGTAATTAAATTCTCAATTTTCAAATAGTTTAAACTTTTGGTACAATAGGTAATTCATTATGGTATCAGAACAGGAGATCTTTAGTGCAATCCTTAACATTACTCTACATTTCATTTAAAATCTTAAAAATGTCACATGTTAGGTCCCTGCTTATTAAGGGAGNATGTTAGTCCCTGCTTATTAAGGGAGAGTTTAGATCCATAAATAAGGGGAAGTGTTAGAATTATACTTAAGTGATTAAAATATAATTTCCTAACAATTTAAGATTTTGAGACAATCGGTGATTTGTCACAAATTTGAGCATTTGCCTCCTAACAAGGCCTTGTAATTTGAAGAGAGGTGTTAGAATTAAAGTTAAGTGATTAAGTTTATCATTTTCTAAGTTTAAGTTTTTGGGAGAATCGTTGATTTATCACAAATTTGAGGATTTGCCTCTTAGCAAGGGTTTCATAATGTTGAGAGGAAGTGTTAGAATTATAATTAAGTGGTTAAATTCATCATTTTCTAATAATTTAAGCTTTTTTGGAAAATTGGTGATTTATCACAAATTTGAGCATTTGCCTCATAAAAGGCACTTGTAATGTTGAGGAAAGTGTTAGAATTATGGTTGAGTAATTAAGTTCATCATTTCCTAACTATAATTCTAATAGACAAGTGTGCTACACAAATGGTCAACTACGTTGGTGTAAAATCATAAATAAACTTGTTTTTCAAACTCCATTTGAATCTATGCAAGGAAATAGAACCGCTGATGCAAACCTTTTTAATGTTTGTATAATAAGCATTTTAGTTGTGAAATCTTGGAACGTATCTCGTTTTTTGCGCTTGGTTAGGTACAAAAGAAAATGTGAATTTATTTTCTCTGAGGTTGACATAAATGAAAGAAATATATTTGTCATTCGAAATTTTCAGATGCCATCATGCAAGGACCAGCTTCAAACAATTTTGAGCTCTAACATGACTGTAATTAAACAAAATTTATATATCAAATAATTAAAGATATTTTCTTCTGTTCTATCTGATTATGTGTGTGTATATATATATATATATATTTTTTTTTTTTTACTTGTTGTGTAGATTTTTTTAGGTTCATAATATTTTCACAATCAATCTTGATATCTAAGCTTCCACTTTGCATATATATATATATATATAATATTTTAAAAAAAGAAGAAGAAGATATCATTATATTATGAAGTTACGGATTTTGAAAATGAGTTTGTTATGCAAGGTGTAGAGTACAACTACTCAAATTACAAACTTGGTTCAAATTTTGAAGGTCCAAATAAGTTTAGATTAGATCTGTGCCCAACACACCACCAGACTAAAGCCTCTGCCCAGCTAAGAATAGACTTTAGAGTCACGATAATTTTCACAAAATACTTCATAAATAACAATTTTTAATTGTTAATAATAAAGTAATGTCATTAATAGGTCAAGAAAAATACCAATAAAAATTTGTAAATTCAATTATTATTAAAAAAAAAAAATCATATCCCTAACATGTCCCAAAAGAATGCAGAATTCACGCGTTTCTTACTTGTATCCTCTTCAAGTAAACAAGAATTTACAAAAGCAAAACATTCTGCAGTGATGAGACTCGTTAAGCCTCTGTGGTCCAAAAGGAACTTCGGCTATGATTTATTAAGCATATCTATTTATCAATATTATTCAAAAAAGATTTTGTTTATTATTTAAAAGGTTACTAATATCTTTATTGATCGGTCAAAAGTACCAAAAAAAGAAGAAGATAGATAATACTTTATTGACTTGCAGTTGTCAATCTTTTCTCTCAGCAGCCATCACAGCACCTTCCAAGTTTATAGGGAGCAAGTTCTTCTGACAACCTCCTTAATTAGTGAAATTTCAGACTTTCTCCACTCTTCACCAAGCTTGTTAATTAATATTGCAAAACTAATGGAGTATAAGTGGTCTGTGCCCTTGACAATATTATTGGCATTTACATTAGCGCTTCTTGTGAATTGTGACGAGTACTCTTCGTGGAATGTAGCAGCAGCAGGTTTGCCTAAAAAGGACTGTCCTAAATGCAACGTGCATCGAACAGCGCCCAAAAACCCGGGTTCACCAGGAGCTTCTTTGACAGCAACGCCTAAGCCAGTTACTGGGGGCACGGTCAGGGCCGGGGGCGGGGGCACATGCTGTCAAGGTGTACCAAAAGGCAGTACATATAATCGGGGCTCGAACAAGGGCGGGGGCACATGCTGTGGCGGTGCCGTTAGGGACTACTTAAAGACCGACCAGTTTGAGAACATCTTCTCGAACCGTAACTCCCTTGAGGTTGAGACCCATGCAAACAAGGGATTTTTGGACTACCAGTCTTTTATCACCGCCTCTGCTCTCTACCAGCCCTATGGCTTTGGTACTACCTACATGAATTGGACGTTCTTTGGGACCAAGGAAGTTGCAGCTTTTCTCGCCCACCAAACCCTTACTGAGATATATCCCAAACACTGCTTGTTTTCTTCCCCAGACTTTGTTGTGCTTTCTTTATGTTGAAGATTAATGAGTTTATGGTTTAAGTTTGAATAGTTTATGACCACTAGTTCCTAACAGTAATGACTTTATAGTTTGAGTTGAAATAGTTTTGAAATTGTAAGATTTAATTTTGTTTTATATTAATAATTCAATAATTATAACAAGAGAGGAGAGGTTTAAACAGTAAACATTTATATAGAAACTGGTTATAACTCCATGCATATGCATGGAAATACTTAAAAGATACACATCAAGAAGCATAGTATAATAATCTTATATATATAATTTAAATATTATTGATAGTCATTCTTACTTTTTTAAAAGACTTGTAAGAATATTATTAGATAGAAAATGTAAATTTTTCCATTTTAAATATTTTTATATTAATTAATTCTAAACTTTTTGATTTTTATATACAATAGCTCATTTGAATGGATATTTATGATATGAACCCACATTTGATTACAAAATTAAGAAATAAAACTCTCTCTAAAAATAAATAATTTAGGACACATGATGCGAAATTGAACTTCAATTGTAGAATCTAATTAGATTTTCTCTAAACTTTACCTATTATATATATATATATATATATAATTTTTTTGCCAAATGAATTGTTTTTAGTATAAAAAAAAAAAAAAAAGCTCATAAATATAAAATCATTCAAACTCTCTCTTCCTCTAATTTTATATATAGTGATAGACAAATGATTATGTTTTTTATAGTTTATTTATATTGGACTCCTCGTTTTCTACTCTAAATTAATTCATTTGGCACAAAAATTAAAAAATTTCAATTAGATGGAACATGTGTCATAAAATTAAACTTTAATTGAAATCCAATTTTTACACTAAACTAACTAACTTGGTTCAAAAATTTAAAAATACTTCGATTAAATGGAACACGTACCGTAAAATTAAACTCTAATTGAAATCCAATTTTTACACTTAACTAACTAACTTGGTTTAAAATTTAAAAATTTTGATTAGATGAAACACGTGGTGCAAAATTAAACTCTAATTGAATTCTAATTTAAAATCTAATTGAATTTTCTCTCAGCTTTACTTATTAATATATATATATATATATATTTAACTTATAAACTTGAATTATTTTTAGTTTTACAGAAAAAAAAAACTCATAAATATAAATCATTCAAAAATTATTATTATTATTATTATTTTTTATGGTTTACTTATATTGAATTCATTTTTTTACACTAAATTAACTCATTTGATACAAAATTAAAAAATTTAGATTAGATGGCACACAGGTCTTAAAATTAAACTCTAATTGAAATCCAAATTTGACATTAAATTAACTCACTTAGCAAAAAAATTTAAAAACTTAGATTAGATAAGACACATGGCGCAAAATTAAAACTCTAATTCAAAATTTTAATTTAAGTTTCTCTCAGCTTTATCTGTTATTATTATATTATTATATATAGATAGATATACAGATTATAAAGAATTATTAATTGAATTACAAAATTCTTAACAATTAAATTATTTACCATGGAACTTCTAAAAGTATAGACTGAATTTGAAACAATCTCTCAACCATAGATTAAAATTAAATTTCTTCGAAAATTAATTACTAAAAAAAGGTTAAAAAGAAAATTGAGAAAGATAAAGATAAAGACAATTTTTTTAAAAAACTGTCAGCCACATTATTTCGTTCACATTGGATTGATGCTGTGGCACACATAGAGGGACCAATTTGACTTCTTTAATCTTCTCAAAAAAAAAATTTGACTTCTTTAATGTAAGGAGAATAATTAAGCTTCCTGTACAATTGACGGCTTGGTGATTGCCCTTTACACACGTATGTGACACGCTTAATTGACCGCCATGCAAGTAAATATTTATGGACATAATATTTGTTTACTATTTGTTTCCATAATATTTATTTATTTATTTATAATTCAACCGTTACCAAGAGAGAGATAGATTTGAATATTGTAAGAGATATAAAACCAAAGGCACAAAACATTTTCATAATTTCATTTTAATATACGGAAGTTTTTTTTTATATATTAAGTTATATTGATGTATAATGAAAGTGAAGTCAATCATAAACATCCTTCTTGTTTTCTCTATCTTTTTACACACAATTCAAGTCCAACAATGAATACACCGTACACGCTGAGTGTGTAAGGAAATCCAATAACAACTTCCCTTCTTTTATGTTTAGCTGGACCAAAATAATTGCATCTCTTTTAGTCAAGTTTGGCTCAACTCATTGTGGGGTCTAAAGTGAATATTTAAGGTGGCTATTTTTTTTTTTTTTGGTTATATTTAAATATTAGTTGCATAATATTTATAATTTGATTTTTTTTATTTAAAAATATATTTGTTCTAACTTTTCAAGATGCAAAAATGTTGAGTATGTGTTTGCACTACAAAAAACTGTTTTTTTTTTCTTCTTTTTTCACCTGCTTTGAAAACTGCGACTATAGGGAGACCTAATACAAGTCTTTTAGAAACTTCCAGAAGAAGTTAACCTGTTAAGACAGTTTAAAGCCGGCACTTTTTAAATCTCAGCTATAGATACTCTACTACAGCGTTTTAAGAAAATGCCACAATAGGTAGAGCTATTATTAAAATTCTACTAACATTTATTTTTCAATTGTTATTATAGCTAATCCAGTTAATTCTTTTGCGACATGGTCAATTTTAAATATGATTTTATCATTTTTAATATTCAAAATTAATTTCTTAGACCAACTTTCTTCTCAAAAAAAAAAATTATATCTCAAATTGTATCAAGTTGATCTTGGCATCTGAGAAGTTTCAATTAACAACATATTTCTTTCATTTCTGTTAATCTTAGTCCAGAATAAATGCACATTTTTTTTGTACGTAATGCTTGTTAAAAAAAAATGGAAGCGCAAAAATGGGATATTCCAAGATTTCACAATTAAAATGCAGGGTATACAGGCCTAGAAACTTTCATATACAATTCACGCTAAATAGTTACAAAATATTAAGAACTTGAAAACAAAAATTACATCTTAATAGCCGCACAACACTAGCAAAAGGCTGTTACAAATCACTAAATACAAACTCTTGACCTTCAAGCAAGTATAGCATCACATGCAGACACAAACACACATAATTTATACGTACAATTACTCTCCCTTAATGTTTGATCATTTCCTTTTGTTACATGATAGGTTCAGAGAACCTTATAAATGCACCTCCTTAAAAAATGATTAGTTCAACAAAGGGCAAACTATCCATCAAAACCAAACAAAGCTCAAGGAGGTGAGGAGAAAGATGGATTGAAAGCAACTTGCTTAGCACAACTAAGCACTTCTTGAGGCCCAGCTCTTTCTCTGCCAACACCCCATAAGATCAAGGTAATATAGTAATGGGAGATAATGTTGTTCATGGACTCATATCACCATGACCACAAACAAGATCTCCATAGAGCACGTTCATGTAGTACCAATCCAGAAA